>NC_090648.1:2198320-2498320 GCF_040937935.1 Hyperolius riggenbachi
TGGGGGATGTGTAGGACATAGAGCAGCAGTTACAGCACTGCTAGGTAGTGTTCCTGTATCTCTGGTGTCCTCACACTGATCCCTGCAGCTATGTGACATTATTGGGGGATGTGTAGGACATAGAGGGGCAGTTACAGCACTGCTAGGTAGTGTTCCTGTATCTCTGGTGTCCTCACACTGATCCCTGCAGCTATGTGACATTATTGGGGGATGTGTAGGACATAGAGGGGCAGTTACAGCACTGCTAGGTAGTGTTCCTGTATCTCTGGTGACCTCACACTGATCCCTGCAGCTATGTGACATTATTGGGGGATGTGTAGGACATAGAGGGGCAGTTACAGCACTGCTAGGTAGTGTTCCTGTATCTCTGGTGTCCTCACACTGATCCCTGCAGCTATGTGACATTATTGGGGGATGTGTAGGACATAGAGGAGCAGTTACAGCACTGCTAGGGAGTGTTCCTGTATCTCTGGTGTCCTCACACTGATCCCTGCAGCTATGTGACATTATTGGGGGATGTGTAGGGCATAGAGGTGCAGTTACAGCACTGCTAGGTAGTGTTCCTGTAACTCTGGTGACCTCACACTGAGTCCTGCAGCTATGTGACATTATTGGGGGATGTGTAGGACATAGAGGGGCAGTTACAGCACTGCTAGGTAGTGTTCCTGTATCTCTGGTGACCTCACACTGATCCCTGAAGCTATGTGACATTATTGGGGATGTGTAGGACATAGAGGAGCAGTTACAGCACTGCTAGGTAGTGTTCCTGTATCTCTGGTGTCCTCACACTGATCTCTGCAGCTATGTGACATTATTGGGGGATGTGTAGGACATAGAGGAGCAGTTACAGCACTGCTAGGTAGTGTTCCTGTATCTCTGGTGTCCTCACACTGATCCCTGCAGCTATGTGACATTATTGGGGGATGTGTAGGACATAGAGGAGCAGTTACAGCACTGCTAGGTAGTGTTCCTGTATCTCTGGTGACCTCACACTGATCCCTGCAGCTATGTGACATTATTGGGGGATGTGTAGGACATAGAGGGGCAGTTACAGCACTGCTAGGGAGTGTTCCTGTATCTCTGGTGTTCTCACACTGATCCCTGCAGCTATGTGACATTATTGGGGGATGTGTAGGACATAGAGGAGCAGTTACAGCACTGCTAGGTAGTGTTCCTGTATCTCTGGTGTCCTCACACTGATCCCTGCAGCTATGTGACATTATTGGGGGATGTGTAGGACATAGAGGTGCAGTTACAGCACTGCTAGGTAGTGTTCCTGTATCTCTGGTGTTCTCACACTGATCCCTGCAGCTATGTGACATTATTGGGGGATGTGTAGGACATAGAGGAGCAGTTACAGCACTGCTAGGTAGTGTTCCTGTATCTCTGGTGTCCTCACACTGATCCCTGCAGCTATGTGACATTATTGGGGGATGTGTAGGACATAGAGGGGCAGTTACAGCACTGCTAGGTAGTGTTCCTGTATCTCTGGTGACATCACACTGATCCCTGCAGCTATGTGACATTATTGGGGGATGTGTAGGACATAGAGGAGCAGTTACAGCACTGCTAGGTAGTGTTCCTGTATCTCTGGTGTCCTCACACTGATCCCTGCAGCTATGTGACATTATTGGGGGATGTGTAGGACATAGAGGAGCAGTTACAGCACTGCTAGGTAGTGTTCCTGTATCTCTGGTGTCCTCACACTGATCCCTGCAGCTATGTGACATTATTGGGGGATGTGTAGGACATAGAGGAGCAGTTACAGCACTGCTAGGTAGTGTTCCTGTATCTCTGGTGTTCTCACACTGATCCCTGCAGCTATGTGACATTATTGGGGGATGTGTAGGACATAGATGAGCAGTTACAGCACTGCTAGGTAGTGTTCCTGTATCTCTGGTGACATCACACTGATCCCTGCAGCTATGTGACATTATTGGGGATGTGTAGGACATAGAGGAGCAGTTACAGCACTGCTAGGTAGTGTTCCTGTATCTCTGGTGACCTCACACTGATCCCTGCAGCTATGTGACATTATTGGGGGATGTGTAGGACATAGAGGGGCAGTTACAGCACTGCTAGGTAGTGTTCCTGTATCTCTGGTGTCCTCACACTGATCCCTGCAGCTATGTGACATTATTGAGGGATGTGTAGGACATAGAGGAGCAGTTACAGCACTGCTAGGTAGTGTTCCTGTATCTCTGGTGATCTCACACTGATCTCTGCAGCTATGTGACATTATTGGGGGATGTTTAGGACATAGAGGGGCAGTTACAGCACTGCTAGGTAGTGTTCCTGTATCTCTGGTGTCCTCACACTGATCTCTGCAGCTATGTGACATTATTGGGGGATGTGTAGGACATAGAGGGGCAGTTACAGCACTGCTAGGTAGTGTTCCTGTATCTCTGGTGACATCACACTGATCCCTGCAGCTATGTGACATTATTGGGGGATGTGTAGGACATAGAGGGGCAGTTACAGCACTGCTAGGTAGTGTTCCTGTATCTCTGGTGTCCTCACACTGATCCCTGCAGCTATGTGACATTATTGGGGATGTGTAGGGCATAGAGGAGCAGTTACAGCACTGCTAGGTAGTGTTCCTGTACCTCTGGTGTCCTCACACTGATCCCTGCAGCTATGTGACATTATTGGGGGATGTGTAGGACATAGAGGAGCAGTTACAGCACTGCTAGGTAGTGTTCCTGTATCTCTGGTGTCCTCACACTGAGCCCTGCAGCTATGTGACATTATTGGGGGATGTGTAGGACATAGAGCAGCAGTTACAGCACTGCTAGGGAGTGTTCCTGTATCTCTGGTGTCCTCACACTGATCCCTGCAGCTATGTGACATTATTGGGGGATGTGTAGGACATAGAGGGGCAGTTACAGCACTGCTAGGTAGTGTTCCTGTATCTCTGGTGACATCACACTGATCCCTGCAGCTATGTGACATTATTGGGGCATGTGTAGGGCATAGAGCAGCAGTTACAGCACTGCTAGGTAGTGTTCCTGTATCTCTGGTGACCTCACACTGATCCCTGCAGCTATGTGACATTATTGGGGGATGTGTAGGACATAGAGGGGCAGTTACAGCACTGCTAGGTAGTGTTCTTGTATCTCTGGTGTCCTCACACTGATCCCTGCAGCTATGTGACATTATTGGGGCATGTGTAGGACATAGAGGAGCAGTTACAGCACTGCTAGGTAGTGTTCCTGTATCTCTGGTGACCTCACACTGATCCCTGCAGCTATGTGACATTATTGGGGGATGTGTAGGACATAGAGGGGCAGTTACAGCACTGCTAGGGAGTGTTCCTGTATCTCTGGTGTCCTCACACTGATCCCTGCAGCTATGTGACATTATTGGGGGATGTGTAGGACATAGAGGAGCAGTTACAGCACTGCTAGGTAGTGTTCCTGTATCTCTGGTGACATCACACTGATCCCTGCAGCTATGTGACATTATTGGGGGATGTGTAGGACATAGAGGAGCAGTTACAGCACTGCTAGGTAGTGTTCCTGTATCTCTGGTGTCCTCACACTGATCCCTGCAGCTATGTGACATTATTGGGGGATGTGTAGGACATAGAGGGGCAGTTACAGCACTGCTAGGTAGTGTTCCTGTATCTCTGGTGTCCTCACACTGATCCCTGCAGCTATGTGACATTATTGGGGGATGTGTAGGGCATAGAGGTGCAGTTACAGCACTGCTAGGTAGTGTTCCTGTAACTCTGGTGACCTCACACTGAGTCCTGCAGCTATGTGACATTATTGGGGGATGTGTAGGACATAGAGGGGCAGTTACAGCACTGCTAGGTAGTGTTCCTGTATCTCTGGTGACATCACACTGATCCCTGCAGCTATGTGACATTATTGGGGGATGTGTAGGACATAGAGGAGCAGTTACAGCACTGCTAGGTAGTGTTCCTGTATCTCTGGTGACCTCACACTGATCCCTGCAGCTATGTGACACTATTGGGGGATGTGTAGGACATAGAGGTGCAGTTACAGCACTGCTAGGTAGTGTTCCTGTATCTCTGGTGTCCTCACACTGATCCCTGCAGCTATGTGACATTATTGGGGATGTGTAGGACATAGAAGGGCAGTTACTGCACTGCTAGGTAGTGTTCCTGTATCTCTGGTGACCTCACACTGATCCCTGCAGCTATGTGACATTATTGGGGATGTGTAGGACATAGAGGAGCAGTTACAGCACTGCTAGGTAGTGTTCCTGTATCTCTGGTGTCCTCACACTGATCTCTGCAGCTATGTGACATTATTGGGGGATGTTTAGGACATAGAGGAGCAGTTACAGCACTGCTAGGTAGTGTTCCTGTATCTCTGGTGTCCTCACACTGATCCCTGCAGCTATGTGACATTATTGGGGCATGTGTAGGACATAGAGGAGCAGTTACAGCACTGCTAGGTAGTGTTCCTGTATCTCTGGTGACCTCACACTGATCCCTGCAGCTATGTGACATTATTGGGGGATGTGTAGGACATAGAGGGGCAGTTACAGCACTGCTAGGGAGTGTTCCTGTATCTCTGGTGTTCTCACACTGATCCCTGCAGCTATGTGACATTATTGGGGGATGTGTAGGACATAGAGGAGCAGTTACAGCACTGCTAGGTAGTGTTCCTGTATCTCTGGTGACATCACACTGATCCCTGCAGCTATGTGACATTATTGGGGGATGTGTAGGACATAGAGGAGCAGTTACAGCACTGCTAGGTAGTGTTCCTGTATCTCTGGTGTCCTCACACTGATCCCTGCAGCTATGTGACATTATTGGGGGATGTGTAGGACATAGAGGGGCAGTTACAGCACTGCTAGGTAGTGTTCCTGTATCTCTGGTGTCCTCACACTGATCCCTGCAGCTATGTGACATTATTGGGGGATGTGTAGGACATAAAGGGGCAGTTACAGCACTGCTAGGTAGTGTTCCTGTATCTCTGGTGTCCTCACACTGATCCCTGCAGCTATGTGACATTATTGGAGATGTGTAGGACATAGAGGGGCAGTTACAGCACTGCTAGGTAGTGTTCCTGTATCTCTGGTGTCCTCACACTGAGCCCTGCAGCTATGTGACATTATTGGGGATGTGTAGGACATAGAGGGGCAGTTACAGCACTGCTAGGTAGTGTTCCTGTATCTCTGGTGACCTCACACTGATCCCTGCAGCTATGTGACATTATTGGGGGATGTGTAGGACATAGAGGAGCAGTTACAGCACTGCTAGGTAGTGTTCCTGTATCTCTGGTGTCCTCACACTGATCCCTGCAGCTATGTGACATTATTGGGGGATGTGTAGGACATAGAGGGGCAGTTACAGTACTGCTAGGTAGTGTTCCTGTATCTCTGGTGTCCTCACACTGATCCCTGCAGCTATGTGACATTATTGGGGGATGTTTAGGACATAGAGGAGCAGTTACAGCACTGCTAGGTAGTGTTCCTGTATCTCTGGTGACCTCACACTGATCCCTGCAGCTATGTGACATTATTGGGGATGTGTAGGGCATAGAGGTGCAGTTACAGCACTGCTAGGTAGTGTTCCTGTATCTCTGGTGTCCTCACACTGATCCCTGCAGCTATGTGACATTATTGGGGGATGTGTAGGACATAGAGGGGCAGTTACTGCACTGCTAGGTAGTGTTCCTGTATCTCTGGTGACCTCACACTGATCCCTGCAGCTATGTGACATTATTGGGGGATGTGTAGGACATAGAGGAGCAGTTACAGCACTGCTAGGGAGTGTTCCTGTATCTCTGGTGACCTCACACTGATCCCTGCAGCTATGTGACATTATTGGGGATGTGTAGGGCATAGAGGTGCAGTTACAGCACTGCTAGGTAGTGTTCCTGTATCTCTGGTGTCCTCACACTGATCCCTGCAGCTATGTGACATTATTGGGGGATGTGTAGGACATAGAGGGGCAGTTACTGCACTGCTAGGTAGTGTTCCTGTATCTCTGGTGACCTCACACTGATCCCTGCAGCTATGTGACATTATTGGGGGATGTGTAGGACATAGAGGAGCAGTTACAGCACTGCTAGGGAGTGTTCCTGTATCTCTGGTGACCTCACACTGATCCCTGCAGCTATGTGACATTATTGGGGGATGTGTAGGACATAGAGGGGCAGTTACTGCACTGCTAGGTAGTGTTCCTGTATCTCTGGTGACCTCACACTGATCCCTGCAGCTATGTGACATTATTTGGGATGTGTAGGGCATAGAGGTGCAGTTACAGCACTGCTAGGTAGTGTTCCTGTATCTCTGGTGTCCTCACACTGATCCCTGCAGCTATGTGACATTATTGGGGATGTGTAGGGCATAGAGGTGCAGTTACAGCACTGCTAGGTAGTGTTCCTGTATCTCTGGTGACCTCACACTGATCCCTGCAGCTATGTGACATTATTGGGGGATGTGTAGGACATAGAGGAGCAGTTACAGCACTGCTAGGGAGTGTTCCTGTATCTCTGGTGACCTCACACTGATCCCTGCAGCTATGTGACATTATTGGGGGATGTGTAGGACATAGAGGGGCAGTTACAGCACTGCTAGGTAGTGTTCCTGTATCTCTGGTGACCTCACACTGATCCCTGCAGCTATGTGACATTATTGGGGGATGTGTAGGACATAGAGGGGCAGTTACAGCACTGCTAGGGAGTGTTCCTGTATCTCTGGTGTTCTCACACTGATCCCTGCAGCTATGTGACATTATTGGGGGATGTGTAGGACATAGAGGAGCAGTTACAGCACTGCTAGGTAGTGTTCCTGTATCTCTGGTGTCCTCACACTGATCCCTGCAGCTATGTGACATTATTGGGGGATGTGTAGGACATAGAGGGGCAGTTACAGCACTGCTAGGTAGTGTTCCTGTATCTCTGGTGACATCACACTGATCCCTGCAGCTATGTGACATTATTGGGGGATGTGTAGGACATAGAGGGGCAGTTACAGCACTGCTAGGTAGTGTTCCTGTATCTCTGGTGACCTCACACTGATCCCTGCAGCTATGTGACATTATTGGGGATGTGTAGGACATAGAGGAGCAGTTACAGCACTGCTAGGTAGTGTTCCTGTATCTCTGGTGTCCTCACACTGATCCCTGCAGCTATGTGACATTATTGGGGGATGTTTAGGACATAGAGGGGCAGTTACAGCACTGTTAGGTAGTGTTCCTGTATCTCTGGTGTCCTCACACTGATCCCTGCAGCTATGTGACATTATTGGGGGATGTGTAGGACATAGAGGAGCAGTTACAGCACTGCTAGGTAGTGTTCCTGTATCTCTGGTGTCCTCACACTGATCCCTGCAGCTATGTGACATTATTGGGGGGATGTGTAGGACATAGAGGAGCAGTTACAGCACTGCTAGGTAGTGTTCCTGTATCTCTGGTGTCCTCACACTGATCCCTGCAGCTATGTGACATTATTGGGGATGTGTAGGGCATAGAGGTGCAGTTACAGCACTGCTAGGTAGTGTTCCTGTATCTCTGGTGTCCTCACACTGATCCCTGCAGCTATGTGACATTATTGGGGGATGTGTAGGACATAGAGGGGCAGTTACAGCACTGCTAGGTAGTGTTCCTGTATCTCTGGTGTCCTCACACTGATCCCTGCAGCTATGTGACATTATTGGGGATGTGTAGGACATAGAGGGGCAGTTACAGCACTGCTAGGTAGTGTTCCTGTATCTCTGGTGACCTCACACTGATCCCTGCAGCTATGTGACATTATTGGGGGATGTGTAGGACATAGAGGGGCAGTTACAGCACTGCTAGGTAGTGTTCCTGTATCTCTGGTGTCCTCACACTGATCCCTGCAGCTATGTGACATTATTGGGGGGATGTGTAGGACATAGAGGAGCAGTTACAGCACTGCTAGGTAGTGTTCCTGTATCTCTGGTGTCCTCACACTGATCCCTGCAGCTATGTGACATTATTGGGGATGTGTAGGGCATAGAGGTGCAGTTACAGCACTGCTAGGTAGTGTTCCTGTATCTCTGGTGTCCTCACACTGATCCCTGCAGCTATGTGACATTATTGGGGGATGTGTAGGACATAGAGGGGCAGTTACAGCACTGCTAGGTAGTGTTCCTGTATCTCTGGTGTCCTCACACTGATCCCTGCAGCTATGTGACATTATTGGGGATGTGTAGGACATAGAGGGGCAGTTACAGCACTGCTAGGTAGTGTTCCTGTATCTCTGGTGACCTCACACTGATCCCTGCAGCTATGTGACATTATTGGGGGATGTGTAGGACATAGAGGAGCAGTTACAGCACTGCTAGGTAGTGTTCCTGTATCTCTGGTGTCCTCACACTGATCCCTGCAGCTATGTGACATTATTGGGGGATGTTTAGGACATAGAGGGGCAGTTACAGCACTGTTAGGTAGTGTTCCTGTATCTCTGGTGTCCTCACACTGATCCCTGCAGCTATGTGACATTATTGGGGGATGTGTAGGACATAGAGGAGCAGTTACAGCACTGCTAGGGAGTGTTCCTGTATCTCTGGTGTCCTCACACTGATCCCTGCAGCTATGTGACATTATTGGGGGATGTGTAGGACATAGAGGAGCAGTTACAGCACTGCTAGGTAGTGTTCCTGTATCTCTGGTGACCTCACACTGATCCCTGCAGCTATGTGACATTATTGGGGGATGTGTAGGACATAGAGGGGCAGTTACAGCACTGCTAGGTAGTGTTCCTGTATCTCTGGTGACCTCACACTGATCCCTGCAGCTATGTGACATTATTGGGGGATGTGTAGGACATAGAGGAGCAGTTACAGCACTGTTAGGTAGTGTTCCTGTATCTCTGGTGTTCTCACACTGAGTCGTCCTCTCCCACAGATAATGAAGCTTCAGGAGAAGCTGAATAAGTTGCAGGAAGAGAAGCACAATCTGTTCCTTCAGCTGAAGAAAGTTCTTCATGAAGAAGAAAAGAGGCGAAGGAAGGAACAGAGGTGAGTCCTCACTGAGTAACGATAGGGGAGCTCATCTGAGCCTGACACAGGTGGGGGGCGGGGCCTACTCGTGGAACAATTTGAGGAGGGGGACACCGGGCAGGGTTAAAGCATGGAACAATATGGGGAGGGGGACACAGGGCGGGGCTTTAACAATATGGGGAGGTGGACATAGGGCAGGGCTTAAAACGGGAACAATATGGGGAGGTGATGCACAGGGTGGGGCTTATACATGGGACAATATGGGGAGGTGACACAGGACGGGGATTATACATGGAACAATATGGGGAGGGGGACACACAGGGCGGGGCTTGTACATGGAATATGGGGAGGTGATACATGGCGGGACTTATACATGGAACAATATGGGGAGGTGACACGCGGCGGGGCTTATACGTGGAACAATATGGGGAGGTGACGCACGGCGGGGCTTATACGTGGAACAATATGGGGAGGTGACACCTGGTACAATATGGGGAGGGGACACACAGGGCGGGGCTTATACATGGAACAATGTGGGGAGGTGACACACGGCGGGGCTTATACATGGAACAATATGGGGAGGTGACACACGGCGGTGTTTAAACATGGTACAATATGGGGAGGTGACACACGGTGCTTATACATGGTACAATATAAGGGGACACATAGGGCGGGGCTTATACATGAAATAGTATGGGGAGGTGACACACAAGGCGGGGCTTATACATGGAACAATATGGGGAGGTGACACACAGGGTGGGGCTTATACATGGAACAATATGGGGAGGGGGACACACAGGGCGGCGCTTATACACAGGGCGGTGCTTTTACATGGAACAATGTATTGAAGGGGACACACAGGGTGGGAATTATACATGGAACAATAGGGGCTTATACATGGAACAATATGGGGAGGTGACACACAGGGCGGGGATTATACATGGAACAATGTGGGGTAACCTCACCTAGGGCGGGGCTTATACATGGAACAATATGGGGAGATGACACACAGGGTGGGGCTTATACATGGAACAATATGTGGAGGTGACACACAGGGCGGGGCTTATACATGGAACAATATGGGGAGGTGACACACAGGGCGGGGATTATACATGGAACAATTTGGGGAGGTGACACACGGGGTGGGGATCATACATGGAACAATATTGGGAGGTGACACACAGGTCGGGGCTTATACATGGAACAATATGGGGAGGTGACACACGGGGTGGGGATTATACATGGAACAATATGGGGAGGGGGACACACAGGGCGGGGCTTGTACATGGAATATGGGGAGGTGATACATGGCGGGACTTATACATGGAACAATATGGGGAGGTGACACGCGGCGGGACTTATACGTGGAACAATATGGGGAGGTGACGCACGGCGGGGCTTATACGTGAAACAATATGGGGAGGTGACACCTGGTACAATATGGGGAGGGGACACACAGGGCGGGGCTTATACATGGAACAATGTGGGGAGGTGACACACGGCGGGGCTTATACATGGAACAATATGGGGAGGTGACACACGGCGGTGTTTAAACATGGTACAATATGGGGAGGTGACACACGGTGCTTATACATGGTACAAATAAGGGGGACACACAGGGCGGGGCTTATACATGAAATAGTATGGGGAGGTGACACACAAGGTGGGGCTTATACATGGAACAATATGGGGAGGTGACACACAGGGTGGGGCTTATACATGGAACAATATGGGGAGGGGGACGCACAGGGCGGCGCTTATACACAGGGCGGTGCTTATACATGGAACAATGTATTGAAGGGGACACACAGGGTGGGAATTATACATGGAACAATATGGGGAGGAACATGGAACAATATGGGGAGGTGACACACATGGCGGGGCTTATACATGGAACAATATGGGGTAACCTCACCTAGGGCGGGGCTTATACATGGAACAATATGGGGAGATGACACACAGGGTGGGGCTTATACATGGAACAATATGTGGAGGTGACACACAGGGCGGGGCTTATACATGGAACAATATGGGGAGGTGACACACAGGGCGGGGATTATACATGGAACAATATGGGGAGGTGACACACGGGGTGGGGATCATACATGGAACAATATTGGGAGGTGACACACAGGTCGGGGCTTATACATGGAACAATATGGGGAGGTGACACACGGGGTGGGGATTATACATGGAACAATATGGGGAGGTGACACACATTACGGGGTGTATACTTTGAACAATGTGTGGATGTGACACAGGGCGGGGCTTATACATGGAAGAATATGGGGAGGTTACACACAGGGCAGGGTTTATACATGGCGACCTAGATGGGAAAGTTTCCATGTCGCCCAGACATAGGAGCCTGCATAGGGCACGTACGGGGTAGTCTGCACAGGTGGAAGAACCCATGCTTGGACAGGGGTGATGGGCTGAGGTGGGAGCTGTCATGTGGCAAAGGTGTGAGAGCCTACAAGGCAGACGGGGTTTACAAACGAGAGCTGACATACTGCTCATGTAGAGGAGCCGGCACCCAGGACAGACAACGGGGACATCCCATGTTCCATATGCAGAACTTAGCGAGATGGGAGCAGGCATATGGCCCAGGTGGTGATACCCACACATGGCACAGACTGGGTGTGTCTACGTACTGGATAAATGGTTGTGTCTAGAGACATGAGCCAGACTGGGAGCCAACAGATGACTCTGGTGAGAGAGCAGGCGTGTGGCCTGGGGGATGGGGGAGCTGAGATGTGGCCTGGGGGATGGGGGAGCTGAGATGTGGCCTGGGGGATGGGGAGCTGAGATGTGGCCTGGGGGATGGGAAGCTGAGATGTGGCCTGGGGGATGGGGAGCTGAGATGTGGCCTGGGGGATGGGGAGCTGAGATGGGGGCTCAGGTGTCGGGCAGGCATTTGGTCAGTTGAGCCTGGATAGGAGAGCCAACACATGGCCCACACAATGAAGCCCACATGGGCACAGGCTGGCAAGTCTACATGTGGGACAGGCGTATGGGAGTTTATTTGCACATTTTACAGACGAGGAGCCAGGATGTGGGAATTCTATTTGTGTCACGTAAGACTGGATATAAGGGGGTACCTGCACATGGAACACATGGGGGAGCCTGCATATTGGATGTACTGGGGAAGCAGGTTGGATGGAGGGGGGCACAGGCACGGTACAGATGTGAAGAGCCTGTGGCCCATACCAGGGGGGCCGGCACATAGAACAGGGAGGGAGTCGGCACAGGGAGGGAGTCTGCTCATGGCACAGATGGTGGAGCCGGCACATGGCACAGATGGTGGAGCCGGCACATAGAGAACAGGGAGGGAGTCGGCACAGGGAGGGAGTCTGCTCATGGCACAGATGGTGGAGCCGGCACATGGCACAGATGGTGGAGCCGGCACATAGAGAACAGGGAGGGAGTCTGCTCATGGCACAGATGGTGGAGCCGGCACATGGCACAGCTGGTGGAGCCGGCACATAGAGAACAGGGAGGGAGTCTGCTCATGGCACAGATGGTGGAGCCGGCACATGGCACAGATGGTGGAGCCGGCACATAGAGAACAGGGAGGGAGTCTGCTCATGGCACAGATGGTGGAGCCGGCACATGGCACAGATAGTGGAGCCGACACGTAGAGAACAGGGAGGGAGTCTGCTCATGGCACAGATGGAGCCGGCACATGGCACAGATGGTGGAGCCGGCACATAGAGAACAGGGAGGGAGTCTGCTCATGGCACAGATGGAGCCGGCACATGGCACAGATGGTGGAGCCGGCACATAGAGAACAGGGAGGGAGTCTGCTCATGGCACAGATGGTGGAGCCGGCACATAGAGAACAGGGAGGGAGCCGGCACATGGCACAGATGGTGGAGCCGGCACAAGGAGGGAGATTGGAAGGTAGGCATATAGCTATGTTTTTGTTTACAATCAATAACCTCTCACTTTCTCCTGCAGTGATCTCACCACCCTCACATCTGCCGCCTATCAGCAGGGTATGGTGATGCATGCCGGTGCCCACCTCATTAACATGCAGGGTAAGATAGTAACTGGTGTTTCTATCATTTATGTGATTTATTTCAGCAAGGGCTGCACCTCCTGTCGCACTATGCTGTATTCTACATCCTGGGGCATACAGGAAGTCCCCTCCGCTGTAGGTGTGTCTTCTAAGGACATATAGGGGCCGCACCTCCTGTCACACCGTGCTGTACTGTACATCCTGGGGCAGACAGGAAGTGCCCTCCGCGGACATGTGGGTGCCGCACGTCCTGTCACACCGTGCTGTACTGTACATCTTGGGGCATACAGGAAGTCCCCTCCGCTGTAGTGGTGTCTTCTGAGGACATGTGGGGCCCGCACTTCCTGTCACACTGTGCTGTACTGTACATCCTGGGGCAGGCAGTAAGTGCCCTCCGCTGTAGGTGTGTCTTCTGAGTACATATAGGGGCCGCACTTCCTGTCACACCGTGCTGTACTGTACATCCTGGGGCAGGCAGGAAGTCCCCTCCGCTGTAGGTGTGTCTTCTGAGTACATATAGGGCCCGCACTTCCTGTCACACTGTGCTGTACTGTACATCCTGGGGCAGGCAGGAAGTCCCCTCCGCTGTAGGTGTGTCTTCTGAGTACATATAGGGGCCGCACTTCCTGTCACACTGTGCTGTACTGTACATCCTGGGGCAGGCAGGAAGTCCCCTCCGCTGTAGGTGTGTCTTCTGAGGACATGTGGGACCCGCACTTCCTGTCACACCGTGCTGTACTGTACATCCTGGGGCAGACAGGAAGTGCCCTCCGCTGTAGATGTGTCTTCTGAGTACATATAGGGACCGCACCTCCTATCACACCGTGCTGTACTGTACATCTTGAGCAGGCAGGAAGTCCCCTCCGCTGTAGGTGTGTCTTCTGAGGACATTTAGGGGCTGCACTTCCTGTCACACTGTGCTGTACTGTACATCCTGGGGCAGGCAGGAAGTCCCCTCCGCTGTAGGTGTGTCTTCTGAGGACATGTGGGGCCCGCACTTCCTGTCACACCGTGCTGTACTGTACATCCTGGGGCAGGCAGGAAGTCCCCTCCGCTGTAGGTGTGTCTTCTGAGGACATGTGGGGCCCGCACTTCCTGTCACACCGTACTGTACATCCTGGGGCAGGCAGGAAGTCCCCTCTGCTATAGGTGTTACATGCATGCTGTAGCTATTACTACTGGCGACATAGTGCCCAGAATACCCATGTGCTGTGTTTTCTCTTTACCCCGGTCTGTACACTATAGGATCAGTGCCTGTAAGAAGGCCATACACTTATCTGAGGTATATTTCACCTGTTGTGGTATTAATGGATTCTCTCTCTGTCTCGTAGGTAGCCCCGGTGGTCACTCGCGTCACAGCTCGCTGATGGCTGATCGGGCCAAGCAGATGTTTGGGCCTCCTGTGATAACTGTTAGTCCCATTTGTTGTATATCAGGCATGGCTCTGTGCGGTGCAATTCCCTTTCTAAGTGAGTCTCTGTCTTCTAGGGCCGCCACTATCAACCACAACCCTCCTTCAGCCCAACCGCAGGAGAGCACAGCCAATACCAGACCAGCCAGTCAGGCCATAGCCCTTACACCGTCAGCCAATCACAACACAGCTTCGCCACAGGCCAGGCGGGACCGGTTAGCTACACCGGGAGCCAACCAATCCGAGGTCAGCCTGCTTTTCTGCTAAGATCTCTGACTTTAGTAGATATTCTTCTGGAAATGTGTATAACGCTCTGCTTTCTTATCTTTTAAAGGGCCCTCAGCCTTCCCGACCATGCAGTATCTGTCTCACCAGCAGCCGGGATATACAGTCCATGGTCATTATACTGGAGCACACGCAGGTTTCTACTAATACTTCTATATTGGGCGATGTGCGTCACAGACACTGCTCTGGTGTGCCTGTGTCTTGTGGTGTGGTTGTGTTACGGAGGCCAACGAGCATGTCTGTAGACTGTGGCCTCCATGCCTTGTAGTGGGATCCAGGATGGGGGTCTCCTCATATTTGTAGGAGGTCTTCCTATCTCATGGTGTGTCTATGTAGTGGTGGGATCCAGGATGGGGGTCTCCTCATATTTGTAGGTCTTCCTATCTCATGGTGTGTCAATGTAGTGGTGGGATCCAGGATGGGGGTCTCCTCATATTTGTAGGAGGTCTTCCTATCTCATGGTGTGTCTATGTAGTGGTGGGATCCAGGATGGGGGTCTCCTCATATTTGTAGGAGGAGGCCTCCATATCTCATGGTGTGTCTGTGTAGTGGTGGGATCCAGGATGGGGGCTCCTCATATTTGTAGGAGGTCTTCCTATCTCATGGTGTGTCTATGTAGTGGTGGGATCCAGGATGGGGGTCTCCTCATATTTGTAGGTCTTCCTATCTCATGGTGTGTCTATGTAGTGGTGGGATCCAGGATGGGGGCTCCTCATATTTGTAGGAGGTCTTCCTATCTCATGGCGTGTCTATGTAGTGGTGGGATCCATGATGGGGGGCTCCTCATATTTGTAGGAGGAGGCCTCCATATCTCATGGTGTGTCTGTGTAGTGGTGGGATCCAGGATGGGGGTCTCCTCATATTTGTAGGAGGTCTTCCTATCTCATGGTGTGTCTATGTAGTGGTGGGATCCAGGATGGGGGTCTCCTCATATTTGTAGGAGGTCTTCCTATCTCATGGTGTGTCTATGTAGTGGTGGGATCCAGGATGGGGGTCTCCTCATATTTGTAGGAGGTCTTCCTATCTCATGGTGTGTCTATGTAGTGGTGGGATCTAGGATGGGGGTCTCCTCATATTTGTAGGTCTTCCTATCTCATGGTGTGTCTATGTAGTGGTGGGATCCAGGATGGGGGTCTCCTCATATTTGTAGGTCTTCCTATCTCATGGTGTGTCTATGTAGTGGTGGGATCTAGGATGGGGGTCTCCTCATATTTGTAGGTCTTCCTATCTCATGGTGTGTCTATGTAGTGGTGGGATCCAGGATGGGGGTCTCCTCATATTTGTAGGTCTTCCTATCTCATGGTGTGTCTATGTAGTGGTGGGATCCAGGATGGGGGTCTCCTCATATTTGTAGGAGGTCTTCCTATCTCATGGTGTATCTATGTAGTGGTGGGATCCAGGATGGGGGTCTCCTCATATTTGTAGGAGGAGGCCTCCATATCTCATGGTGTGTCTATGTAGTGGTGGGATCCAGGATGGGGGTCTCCTCATATTTGTAGGAGGTCTTCCTATCTCATGGTGTGTCTATGTAGTGGTGGGATCCAGGATGGGGGCTCCTCATATTTGTAGGAGGTCTTCCTATCTCATGGTGTGTCTGTGTAGTGGTGGGATCCAGGATGGGGGTCTCCTCATATTTGTAGGAGGTCTTCCTATCTCATGGTGTGTCTATGTAGTGGTGGGATCCAGGATGGGGGCTCCTCATATTTGTAGGTCTTCCTATCTCATGGTGTGTCTGTGTAGTGGTGGGATCCAGGATGGGGGTCTCCTCATATTTGTAGGAGGTCTTCCTATCTCATGGTGTGTCTATGTAGTGGTGGGATCCAGGATGGGGGTCTCCTCATATTTGTAGGAGGAGGCCTCCATATCTCATGGTGTGTCTGTGTAGTGGTGGGATCCAGGATGGGGGTCTCCTCATATTTGTAGGAGGCCTCCATATCTCATGGTGTGTCTATGTAGTGGTGGGATCCAGGATGGGGGTCTCCTCATATTTGTAGGAGGTCTTCCTATCTCATGGTGTGTCTATGTAGTGGTGGGATCCAGGATGGGGGTCTCCTCATATTTGTAGGAGGAGGCCTCCATATCTCATGGTGTGTCTATGTAGTGGTGGGATCCAGGATGGGGGTCTCCTCATATTTGTAGGTCTTCCTATCTCATGGTGTGTCTATGTAGTGGTGGGATCTAGGATGGGGGCTCCTCATATTTGTAGGAGGTCTTCCTATCTCATGGTGTGTCTATGTAGTGGTGGGATCCAGGATGGGGGTCTCCTCATATTTGTAGGAGGTCTTCCTATCTCATGGTGTGTCTATGTAGTGGTGGGATCCAGGATGGGGGTCTCCTCATATTTGTAGGAGGTCTTTCTATCTCATGGTGTGTCTATGTAGTGGTGGGATCTAGGATGGGGGCTCCTCATATTTGTAGGAGGAGGCCTCCATATCTCATGGTGTGTCTATGTAGTGGTGGGATCCAGGATGGGGGTCTCCTCATATTTGTAGGAGGCCTCCATATCTCAGGTTGTGTCTATGTAGTGGTGGGATCCAGGATGGGGGTCTCCTCATATTTGTAGGAGGTCTTCCTATCTCATGGTGTGTCTATGTAGTGGTGGGATCCAGGATGGGGGTCTCCTCATATTTGTAGGTCTTCATATCTCATGGTGTGTCTATGTAGTGGTGGGATCCAGGATGGGGGTCTCCTCATATTTGTAGGAGGTCTTCCTATCTCATGGTGTGTCTATGTAGTGGTGGGATCCAGGATGGGGGTCTCCTCATATTTGTAGGAGGTCTTCCTATCTCATGGTGTGTCTATGTAGTGGTGGGATCCAGGATGGGGGCTCCTCATATTTGTAGGCGGTCTTCCTATCTCATGGTGTGTCTATGTAGTGGTGGGATCCAGGATGGGGGTCTCCTCATATTTGTAGGAGGCCTCCATATCTCATGGTGTGTCTATGTAGTGGTGGGATCCAGGATGGGGGTCTCCTCATATTTGTAGGTCTTCCTATCTCATGGTGTGTCTGTGTAGTGGTGGGATCCAGGATGGGGGTCTCCTCATATTTGTAGGTCTTCCTATCTCATGGTGTGTCTATGTAGTGGTGGGATCCAGGATGGGGGTCTCCTTATATTTGTAGGAGGTCTTCCTATCTCATGGTGTGTCTATGTAGTGGTGGGATCCAGGATGGGGGTCTCCTCATATTTGTAGGAGGTCTTCCTATCTCATGGTGTGTCTGTGTAGTGGTGGGATCCAGGATGGGGGCTCCTCATATTTGTAGGAGGTCTTCCTAACTCATGGTGTGTCTATGTAGTGGTGGGATCCAGGATGGGGGTCTCCTCATATTTGTAGGAGGTCTTCCTAACTCATGGTGTGTCTATGTAGTGGTGGGATCCAGGATGGGGTCTCCTCATATTTGTAGGAGGCCTCCATATCTCATGGTGTGTCTATGTAGTGGTGGGATCCAGGATGGGGGTCTCCTCATATTTGTAGGTCTTCCTATCTCATGGTGTGTCTGTGTAGTGGTGGGATCCAGGATGGGGGCTCCTCATATTTGTAGGTCTTCCTATCTCATGGTGTGTCTATGTAGTGGTGGGATCCAGGATGGGGGTCTCCTCATATTTGTAGGAGGAGGCCTCCATATCTCATGGTGTGTCTATGTAGTGGTGGGATCCAGGATGGGGGTCTCCTCATATTTGTAGGAGGTCTTCCTATCTCATGGTGTGTCTATGTAGTGGTGGGATCCAGGATGGGGGTCTCCTCATATTTGTAGGAGGAGGCCTCCATATCTCATTGTGTGTCTATGTAGTGGTGGGATCTAGGATGGGGGTCTCCTCATATTTGTAGGAGGAGGCCTCCATATCTCATGGTGTGTCTATGTAGTGGTGGGATCCAGGATGGGGGTCTCCTCATATTTGTAGGAGGTCTTCCTATCTCATGGTGTGTCTATGTAGTGGTGGGATCCAGGATGGGGGCTCCTCATATTTGTAGGAGGTCTTCCTATCTCATGGTGTGTCTATGTAGTGGTGGGATCCAGGATGGGGGTCTCCTCATATTTGTAGGAGGTCTTCCTATCTCATGGTGTGTCTATGTAGTGGTGGGATCCAGGATGGGGGCTCCTCATATTTGTAGGAGGTCTTCCTATCTCATGGTGTGTCTATGTAGTGGTGGGATCCAGGATGGGGGTCTCCTCATATTTGTAGGAGGCCTCCATATCTCATGGTGTGTCTATGTAGTGGTGGGATCCAGGATGGGGGTCTCCTCATATTTGTAGGTCTTCCTATCTCATGGTGTGTCTGTGTAGTGGTGGGATCCAGGATGGGGGTCTCCTCATATTTGTAGGAGGTCTTCCTATCTCATGGTGTGTCTGTGTAGTGGTGGGATCCAGGATGGGGGCTCCTCATATTTGTAGGAGGTCTTCCTAACTCATGGTGTGTCTATGTAGTGGTGGGATCCAGGATGGGGGTCTCCTCATATTTGTAGGAGGTCTTCCTAACTCATGGTGTGTCTATGTAGTGGTGGGATCCAGGATGGGGTCTCCTCATATTTGTAGGAGGCCTCCATATCTCATGGTGTGTCTATGTAGTGGTGGGATCCAGGATGGGGGTCTCCTCATATTTGTAGGTCTTCCTATCTCATGGTGTGTCTGTGTAGTGGTGGGATCCAGGATGGGGGCTCCTCATATTTGTAGGTCTTCCTATCTCATGGTGTGTCTATGTAGTGGTGGGATCCAGGATGGGGGTCTCCTCATATTTGTAGGAGGTCTTCCTATCTCATGGTGTGTCTATGTAGTGGTGGGATCCAGGATGGGGGTCTCCTCATATTTGAAGGAGGTCTTCCTATCTCATGGTGTGTCTATGTAGTGGTGGGATCCAGGATGGGGGCTCCTCATATTTGTAGGTCTTCCTATCTCATGGTGTGTCTATGTAGTGGTGGGATCCAGGATGGGGGTCTCCTCATATTTGTAGGAGGAGGCCTCCATATCTCATGGTGTGTCTATGTAGTGGTGGGATCTAGGATGGGGGTCTCCTCATATTTGTAGGAGGTCTTCCTATCTCATGGTGTGTCTGTGTAGTGGTGGGATCCATGATGGGGGGCTCCTCATATTTGTAGGTCTTCCTATCTCATGGTGTCTATGTAGTGGTGGGATCCAGGATGGGGGTCTCCTCATATTTGTAGGAGGAGGCCTCCATATCTCATGGTGTGTCTATGTAGTGGTGGGATCTAGGATGGGGGTCTCCTCATATTTGTAGGAGGTCTTCCTATCTCATGGTGTGTCTGTGTAGTGGTGGGATCCAGGATGGGGGTCTCCTCATATTTGTAGGAGGAGGCCTCCATATCTCATGGTGTGTCTATGTAGTAGTGGGATCCAGGATGGGGTCTCCTCATATTTGTAGGTCTTCCTATCTCATGGTGTGTCTATGTAGTGGTGGGATCCAGGATGGGGGGCTCCTCATATTTGTAGGTCTTCCTATCTCATGGTGTGTCTATGTAGTGGTGGGATCCAGGATGGGGGCTCCTCATATTTGTAGGTCTTCCTATCTCATGGTGTGTCTATGTAGTGGTGGGATCCAGGATGGGGGTCTCCTCATATTTGTAGGAGGTCTTCCTATCTCATGGTGTGTCTATGTAGTGGTGGGATCCAGGATGGGGGCTCCTCATATTTGTAGGAGGTCTTCCTATCTCATGGTGTGTCTATGTAGTAGTGGGATCCAGGATGGGGGCTCCTCATATTTGTAGGAGGTCTTCCTATCTCATGGTGTGTCTATGTAGTGGTGGGATCCAGGATGGGGGACTCCTCATATTTGTAGGAGGTCTTCCTATCTCATGGTGTGTCTATGTAGTGGTGGGATCCAGGATGGGGTCTCCTCATATTTGTAGGAGGTCTTCCTATCTCATGGTGTGTCTATGTAGTGGTGGGATCCAGGATGGGGGCTCCTCATATTTGTAGGAGGTCTTCCTATCTCATGGTGTGTCTGTGTAGTGGTGGGATCCAGGATGGGGGTCTCCTCATATTTGTAGGAGGTCTTCCTATCTCATGGTGTGTCTATGTAGTGGTGGGATCCAGGATGGGGGCTCCTCATATTTGTAGGAGGTCTTCCTATCTCATGGTGTGTCTATGTAGTGGTGGGATCCAGGATGGGGGTCTCCTCATATTTGTAGGAGGTCTTCCTATCTCATGGTGTGTCTGTGTAGTAGTGGGATCCAGGATGGGGTCTCCTCATATTTGTAGGTCTTCCTATCTCATGGTGTGTCTATGTAGTGGTGGGATCCAGGATGGGGGGCTACTCATATTCGTAGGTCTTCCTATCTCATGGTGTGTCTATGTAGTGGTGGGATCCAGGATGGGGTCTCCTCATATTTGTAGGTCTTCCTATCTCATGGTGTGTCTATGTAGTGGTGGGATCCAGGATGGGGGTCTCCTCATATTTGTAGGAGGAGGCCTCCGTCCCTCATACCGTGTTGTAGTGGTCCGACATGAATTGAGGGTTTTGTGTTTGTCTTCTCTTTAGGGTTTATGGCTCCTAGCACCATTCCATTGCAGAAGCAACTTGAACACGCCAACCAGCAGTCTGGCTTCACTGACTCTGTGAGTACCCTCTTCCTGTATTATGGGGGTGTGTATGGGCCTCTTCCTGTATTATGGGGTGTGTATGGGTCTCTTCCTGTATTATGGGATGTGTATGGGCCTCTTCCTGTATTATGGGGGTGTGTATGGGCCTCTTCCTGTATTATGGGGGTGTGTATGGGCCTCTTCCTGTATTATGGGATGTGTATGGGCCTCTTCCTGTATTATGTGGGTGTGTATGGGCCTCTTCCTGTATTATGGGGGTGTGTATGGGCCTCTTCCTGTATTATGGGGGTGTGTATGGGCCTCTTCCTGTATTATGGGATGTGTATAAGCCTCTTCCTGTATTATGGGATGTGTATAAGCCTCTTCCTGTATTATGGGATGTGTATGGGCCTCTTCCTGTATTATGGGGGTGTGTATGGGCCTCTTCCTGTATTATGGGTGTGTGTATGGGCCTCTTCCTGTATTATGGGGATGTGTATGGGCCTCTTCCTGTATTATGGGATGTGTATGGGCCTCTTCCTGTATTATGGGATGTGTATGGGCCTCTTCCTGTATTATGGGGGTGTGTATGGGCCTCTTCCTGTATTATGGGTGTGTGTATGGGCCTCTTCCTGTATTATGGGGGTGTGTATGGGCCTCTTCCTGTATTATGGGGGTGTGTATGGGCCTCTTCCTGTATTATGGGGGTGTGTATGTCCCTCTTCCTGTATTATGGGGATGTGTATGGGCCTCTTCCTGTATTATGGGGATGTGTATGGGCCTCTTCCTGTATTATGGGGGTGTGTATGTCCCTCTTCCTGTATTATGGGGGTGTGTATGGGCCTCTTCCTGTATTATGGAGATGTGTATGGGCCTCTTCCTGTATTATGGGGATGTGTGTATGGGCCTCTTCCTGTATTATGGGGTGTGTATGGGCCTCTTCCTGTATTATGGGTGTGTGTATGGGCCTCTTCCTGTATTATGGGGGTGTGTATGGGCCTCTTCCTGTATTATGGGATGTGTATGGGCCTCTTCCTGTATTATGGGATGTGTATGGGCCTCTTCCTGTATTATGGGGGTGTGTATGGGCCTCTTCCTGTATTATGGGGGTGTGTATGGGCCTCTTCCTGTATTATGGGGGTGTGTATGGACCTCTTCCTGTATTATGGGGGTGTGTATGGGCCTCTTCCTGTATTATGGGGATGTGTATGGGCCTCTTCCTGTATTATGGGGGTGTGTATGTCCCTCTTCCTGTATTATGGGGGTGTGTATGGGCCTCTTCCTGTATTATGGGGGTGTGTATGGACCTCTTCCTGTATTATGGGGGTGTGTATGGGCCTCTTCCTGTATTATGGGGATGTGTATGGGCCTCTTCCTGTATTATGGGGGTGTGTATGGGCCTCTTCCTGTATTATGGGATGTGTATGGGCCTCTTCCTGTATTATGGGATGTATGGGCCTCTTCCTGTATTATGGGGTGTGTATGGGCCTCTTCCTGTATTATGGGGGGTGTATGGGCCTCTTCCTGTATTATGGGGTGTGTATGGGCCTCTTCCTGTAATATGGGTGTGTGTATGGGCCTCTTCCTGTATTATGGGGATGTGTGTATGGGCCTCTTCCTGTATTATGGGGGTGTGTATGGGCCTCTTCCTGTATTATGGGATGTGTATGGGCCTCTTCCTGTATTATGGGGGTGTGTAAGGGCCTCTTCCTGTATTATGGGGTGTGTATGGGCCTCTTCCTGTATTATGGGGGTGTGTATGGGCCTCTTCCTGTATTATGGGATGTGTATGGGCCTCTTCCTGTATTATGGGGTGTGTATGGGCCTCTTCCTGTATTATGGGATGTGTATGGGCCTCTTCCTGTATTATGGGATGTGTATGGGCCTCTTCCTGTATTATGGGGATGTGTGTATGGGCCTCTTCCTGTATTATGGGGATGTGTGTATGGGCCTCTTCCTGTATTATGGGGTGTGTATGGGCCTCTTCCTGTATTATGGGATGTGTATGGGCCTCTTCCTGTATTATGGGATGTATGGGCCTCTTCCTGTATTATGGGGGTGTGTATGGGCCTCTTCCTGTATTATGGGGGGGTGTATGGGCCTCTTCCTGTATTATGGGATGTGTATGGGCCTCTTCCTGTATTATGGGGGTGTGTATGGGCCTCTTCCTGTATTATGGGGTGTGTATGGGCCTCTTCCTGTATTATGGGGGTGTGTATGGGCCTCTTCCTGTATTATGGGGGTGTGTATGGGCCTCTTCCTGTATTATGGGGGTGTGTATGGACCTCTTCCTGTATTATGGGGGTGTGTATGGGCCTCTTCCTGTATTATGGGGGTGTGTATGGGCCTCTTCCTGTATTATGGGATGTGTATGGGCCTCTTCCTGTATTATGGGGGTGTGTATGGGCCTCTTCCTGTATTATGGGGGTGTGTATGGGCCTCTTCCTGTGTTATGGGATGTATGAGCCTCTTCCTGTATTATGGGGGTGTGTATGGGCCTCTTCCTGTATTATGGGGGTGTGTATGGGCCTCTTCCTGTATTATGGGGGTGTGTATGGGCCTCTTCCTGTATTATGGGATGTGTATGGGCCTCTTCCTGTATTATGGGGGTGTATAGGCCTCTTCCTGTATTATGGGGGTGTGTATGGGCCTCTTCCTGTATTATGGGGGTGTGTATGGACCTCTTCCTGTATTATGGGGTGTGTATGGGCCTCTTCCTGTATTATGGGGATGTGTATGGGCCTCTTCCTGTATTATGGGGGTGTATGGGCCTCTTCCTGTATTATGGGATGTGTATGGGCCTCTTCCTGTATTATGGGGGTGTGTATGGGCCTCTTCCTGTATTATGGGGGTGTGTATGGACCTCTTCCTGTATTATGGGATGTGTATGGGCCTCTTCCTGTATTATGGGGGTGTGTATGGGCCTCTTCCTGTATTATGGGATGTGTATGGATCTCTTCCTGTATTATGGGGGTGTGTATGTCCCTCTTCCTGTATTATGGGGGTGTGTATGGGCCTCTTCCTGTATTATGGGGGTGTGTATGGACCTCTTCCTGTATTATGGGGGTGTGTATGGGCCTCTTCCTGTATTATGGAGGTGTGTATGGGCCTCTTCCTGTATTATGGGGTGTGTATGGGCCTCTTCCTGTATTATGGGATGTGTATGGGCCTCTTCCTGTATTATGGGGTGTGTATGGACCTCTTCCTGTATTATGGGGGTGTGTATGTCCCTCTTCCTGTATTATGGGGGTGTGTATGGGCCTCTTCCTGTATTATGGGGGTGTGTATGGGCCTCTTCCTGTATTATGGGGGTGTGTATGTCCCTCTTCCTGTATTATGGGGGTGTGTATGGGCCTCTTCCTGTATTATGGGGTGTGTATGGGCCTCTTCCTGTATTATGAGGGTGTGTATGGGCCTCTTCCTGTATTATGGGGGTGTGTATGGGCCTCTTCCTGTATTATGGGGGTGTGTATGGACCTCTTCCTGTATTATGGGGGTGTGTATGGGCCTCTTCCTTTATTATGGGGGTGTGTATGGGCCTCTTCCTGTATTATGGGATGTGTATGGACCTCTTCCTGTATTATGGGGGTGTGTATGGGCCTCTTCCTGTATTATGGGGGTGTGTATGGGCCTCTTCCTGTATTATGGGGGGGATGTATGGGCCTCTTCCTGTATTATGGGGGTGTGTATGGGCCTCTTCCTGTATTATGGGATGTGTATGGGCCTCTTCCTGTATTATGGGATGTGTATGGATCTCTTCCTGTATTATGGGATGTGTATGTCCCTCTTCCTGTATTATGGGGGTGTGTATGGGCCTCTTCCTGTATTATGGGGGTGTGTATGGGCCTCTTCCTGTATTATGGGGGGGTGTATGGGCCTCTTCCTGTATTATGGGGGTGTGTATGGGCCTCTTCCTGTATTATGGGGATGTGTATGAGCCTCTTCCTGTATTATGGGATGTGTATGGGCCTCTTCCTGTATTATGGGATGTGTATGGGCCTCTTCCTGTATTATGGGGGTGTGTATGGGCCTCTTCCTGTATTATGGGGGGGTGTATGGGCCTCTTCCTGTATTATGGGGATGTGTATGGGCCTCTTCCTGTATTATGGGGATGTGTATGGGCCTCTTCCTGTATTATGGGGGTGTGTATGGGCCTCTTCCTGTATTATGGGGATGTGTATGGGCCTCTTCCTGTATTATGGGGGTGTGTATGGGCCTCTTCCTGTATTATAGGGGGGTGTATGGGCCTCTTCCTGTATTATGGGGGTGTGTATGGGCCTCTTCCTGTATTATGGGGATGTGTATGAGCCTCTTCCTGTATTATGGGATGTGTATGGGCCTCTTCCTGTATTATGGGATGTGTATGGGCCTCTTCCTGTATTATGGGGGTGTGTATGGGCCTCTTCCTGTATTATGGGGGGGTGTATGGGCCTCTTCCTGTATTATGGGGATGTGTATGGGCCTCTTCCTGTATTATGGGGATGTGTATGGGCCTCTTCCTGTATTATGGGATGTGTATGGGCCTCTTCCTGTATTATGGGGTGTGTATGGGCCTCTTCCTGTATTATGGGGATGTGTATGGGCCTCTTCCTGTATTATGGGGGTGTGTATGGGCCTCTTCCTGTATTATGGGGGGGTGTATGGGCCTCTTCCTGTATTATGGGGGTGTGTATGGGTCTCTTCCTGTATTATGGGGGTGTGTATGGGCTTCTTCCTGTATTATGGGGGTGTGTATGGGTCTCTTCCTGTATTATGGGGATGTGTATGGGCCTCTTCCTGTATTATGGGATGTATGGGCCTCTTCCTGTATTATGGGGGTGTGTATGTCCCTCTTCCTGTAATATGGGGGTGTGTATGGGCCTCTTCCTGTATTATGGGGGTGTGTATGGGCCTCTTCCTGTATTATGGGGATGTGTATGGGCCTCTTCCTGTATTATGGGGGTGTGTATGTCCCTCTTCCTGTATTATGGGGGTGTATGGGCCTCTTCCTGTATTATGGGGGTGTGTATGGGCCTCTTCCTGTATTATGGGGGTGTATGGGCCTCTTCCTGTATTATGGGGATGTGTATGGGCCTCTTCCTGTATTATGGGGGTGTGTAAGGGCCTCTTCCTGTATTATGGGGTGTGTATGGGCCTCTTCCTGTATTATGGGGGTGTGTATGGGCCTCTTCCTGTATTATGGGGTGTGTATCGGCCTCTTCCTGTATTATGGGATGTGTATGGGCCTCTTCCTGTATTATGGGGGTGTGTATGGGTCTCTTCCTGTATTATGGGGTGTGTATCGGCCTCTTCCTGTATTATGGGGGGTGTATGGGCCTCTTCCTGTATTATGGGGATGTGTATGGGCCTCTTCCTGTATTATGGGGGTGTGTATGGGCCTCTTCCTGTATTATGGGGGTGTGTATGGGCCTCTTCCTGTATTATGGGGATGTGTATGGGCCTCTTCCTGTATTATGGGGGGTGTATGTCCCTCTTCCTGTATTATGGGGGTGTGTATGGGCCTCTTCCTGTATTATGGGGGTGTGTATGGGCCTCTTCCTGTATTATGGGGGTGTGTATGTCCCTCTTCCTGTATTATGGGGTGTGTATGGGCCTCTTCCTGTATTATGGGGTGTGTATGGGCCTCTTCCTGTATTATGGGGTGTGTATGGGCCTCTTTCTGTATTATGGGGGGGTGTATGGGCCTCTTCCTGTATTATGGGATGTGTATGGGCCTCTTCCTGTATTATGGGGTGTGTATGGGCCTCTTCCTGTTTTATGGGGGTGTGTATGGGCCTCTTCCTGTATTATGGGGGGGTGTATGGGCCTCTTCCTGTATTATGGGGGGTGTATGTCCCTCTTCCTGTATTATGGGGGTGTGTATGTCCCTCTTCCTGTATTATGGGATGTGTATGGGCCTCTTCCTGTATTATGGGGGTGTGTATGTCCCTCTTCCTGTATTATGGGGATGTGTATGGGCCTCTTCCTGTATTATGGGGGTGTGTATGGGCCTCTTCCTGTATTATGGGGGTGTGTATGGGCCTCTTCCTGTATTATGGGGGTGTGTATGGGCCTCTTCCTGTATTATGGGGTGTGTATGGGCCTCTTCCTGTATTATGGGGGTGTGTATGGGCCTCTTCCTGTATTATGGGGGTGTGTATGGGCCTCTTCCTGTATTATGGGGGTGTGTATGGGCCTCTTCCTGTATTATGGGGGTGTATGGGCCTCTTCCTGTATTATGGGATGTGTATGGGCTTCTTCCTGTATTATGGGGGTGTGTATGGGCCTCTTCCTGTATTATGGGGGTGTGTATGGGCCTCTTCCTGTATTATGGGGATGTGTATGGGCCTCTTCCTGTATTATGGGGATGTGTATGGGCCTCTTCCTGTATTATGGGGGTGTGTATGGGCCTCTTCCTGTATTATGGGGGTGTGTATGGGCCTCTTCCTGTATTATGGGATGTGTATGGGCCTCTTCCTGTATTATGGGGGTGTGTATGGGCCTCTTCCTGTATTATGGGGGTGTGTATGGGCCTCTTCCTGTATTATGGGGGTGTGTATGGGCCTCTTCCTGTATTATGTGGGTGTGTATGGGCCTCTTCCTGTATTATGGGGTGTGTATGGGCCTCTTCCTGTATTATGGGGATGTGTATGGGCCTCTTCCTGTATTATGGGGGTGTGTATGGGCCTCTTCCTGTATTATGGGGGTGTGTAAGGGCCTCTTCCTGTATTATGGGGGTGTGTAAGGGCCTCTTCCTGTATTATGGGGGTGTGTATGGGCCTCTTCCTGTATTATGGGGGTGTGTATGGGCCTCTTCCTGTATTATGGGGGGGTGTATGGGCCTCTTCCTGTATTATGGGGATGTGTATGGGCCTCTTCCTGTATTATGGGGATGTGTATGGGCCTCTCCCTGTATTGGGGTGTGTATGTCCCTCTTCCTGTATTATGGGGGTGTGTATGGGCCTCTTCCTGTATTATGGGGGTGTGTATGGGCCTCTTCCTGTATTATGGGGGTGTGTATGGGCCTCTTCCTGTATTATGGGGGTGTGTATGGGCCTCTTCCTGTATTATGTGGGTGTGTATGGGCCTCTTCCTGTATTATGGGGGTGTGTATGGGCCTCTTCCTGTATTATGGGGGTGTGTATGGGTCTCTTCCTGTATTATGGGATGTGTATGGGCCTCTTCCTGTATTATGGGGGTGTGTATGGGTCTCTTCCTGTATTATGGGGATGTGTATGGGCCTCTTTCTGTATTATGGGGATGTGTATGTCCCTCTTCCTGTATTATGGGGATGTGTATGGGCCTCTTCCTGTATTATGGGGATGTGTATGGGCCTCTTCCTGTATTATGGGGATGTGTATGGGCCTCTTCCTGTATTATGGGGGTGTGTATGTCCCTCTTCCTGTATTATGGGATGTGTATGGGCCTCTTCCTGTATTATGGGATGTATGGGCCTCTTCCTGTATTATGGGGATGTGTATGGGCCTCTTCCTGTATTATGGGGGTGTATAGGCCTCTTCCTGTATTATGGGGGTGTGTATGGGCCTCTTCCTGTATTATGGGGATGTGTATGGGCCTCTTCCTGTATTATGGGGGTGTGTATGTCCCTCTTCCTGTATTATGGGGATGTGTATGGGCCTCTTCCTGTATTATGGGGGTGTGTATGGGCCTCTTCCTGTATTATGGGATGTGTATGGGCCTCTTCCTGTATTATGGGGGTGTGTATGGGCCTCTTCCTGTATTATGGGGATGTGTATGGGCCTCTTCCTGTATTATGGGGGTGTGTATGTCCCTCTTCCTGTATTATGGGGATGTGTATGGGCCTCTTCCTGTATTATGGGGGTGTGTATGGGCCTCTTCCTGTATTATGGGGATGTGTATGGGCCTCTTCCTGTATTATGGGGATGTGTATGGGCCTCTTCCTGTATTATGGGGGTGTGTATGTCCCTCTTCCTGTATTATGGGGATGTGTATGGGCCTCTTCCTGTATTATGGGGGTGTGTATGTCCCTCTTCCTGTATTATGGGATGTGTATGGGCCTCTTCCTGTATTATGGGGGTGTGTATGGGCCTCTTCCTGTATTATGGGGGGGTGTATGGGCCTCTTCCTGTATTATGGGGATGTGTATGGGCCTCTTCCTGTATTATGGGGATGTGTATGGGCCTCTTCCTGTATTATGGGGGTGTGTATGTCCCTCTTCCTGTATTATGGGATGTGTATGGGCCTCTTCCTGTATTATGGGGGTGTGTATGTCCCTCTTCCTGTATTATGGGGATGTGTATGGGCCTCTTCCTGTATTATGGGGGTGTGTATGGGCCTCTTCCTGTATTATGGGGATGTGTATGGGCCTCTTCCTGTATTATGGGGGTGTGTATGTCCCTCTTCCTGTATTATGGGATGTGTATGGGCCTCTTCCTGTATTATGGGGGTGTGTATGTCCCTCTTCCTGTATTATGGGGATGTGTATGGGCCTCTTCCTGTATTATGGGGGTGTGTATGGGCCTCTTCCTGTATTATGGGGGTGTGTATGGGCCTCTTCCTGTATTATGGGGGTGTGTATGTCCCTCTTCCTGTATTATGGGGATGTGTATGGGCCTCTTCCTGTATTATGGGGGTGTGTATGGGTCTCTTCCTGTATTATGGGATGTGTATGGGCCTCTTCCTGTATTATGGGGATGTGTATGGGCCTCTTCCTGTATTATGGGGATGTGTATGTCCCTCTTCCTGTATTATGGGGTGTGTATGGGCCTCTTCCTGTATTATGGGATGTGTATGGGCCTCTTCCTGTATTATGGGATGTGTATGGGCCTCTTCCTGTATTATGGGATGTGTATGGGCCTCTTCCTGTATTATGGGGGTGTGTATGGGCCTCTTCCTGTATTATGGGGATGTGTATGGGCCTCTTCCTGTATTATGGGGGTGTGTATGGGCCTCTTCCTGTATTATGGGGGTGTGTATGGGCCTCTTCCTGTATTATGGGGGTGTGTATGGGCCTCTTCCTGTATTATGTGGGTGTGTATGGATCTCTTCCTGTATTATGGGGTGTGTATGGGCCTCTTCCTGTATTATGGGGGTGTGTATGGGCCTCTTCCTGTATTATGGGGATGTGTATGGGCCTCTTCCTGTATTATGGGGGTGTGTATGGGCCTCTTCCTGTATTATGGGATGTGTATGGGCCTCTTCCTGTATTATGGGGGTGTGTATGGGCCTCTTCCTGTATTATGGGGGTGTGTATGTCCCTCTTCCTGTATTATGGGGGTGTGTATGGGCCTCTTCCTGTATTATGGGGGTGTGTATGGGCCTCTTCCTGTATTATGGGGTGTGTATGGGCCTCTTCCTGTATTATGGGGGTGTGTATGGATCTCTTCCTGTATTATGGGGTGTGTATGGGCCTCTTCCTGTATTATGGGGTGTGTATGGGCCTCTTCCTGTATTATGGGGTGTGTATGGGCCTCTTCCTGTATTATGGGGGTGTGTATGGGCCTCTTCCTGTATTATGGGGGTGTGTATGGTTCTCTTCCTGTATTATGGGATGTGTATGGGCCTCTTCCTGTATTATGGGGGTGTGTATGGGCCTCTTCCTGTATTATGGGTGTGTGTATGGGCCTCTTCCTGTATTATGGGATGTGTATGGGCCTCTTCCTGTATTATGGGATGTGTATGGGCCTCTTCCTGTATTATGGGGATGTGTGTATGGGCCTCTTCCTGTATTATGGGGATGTGTGTATGGGCCTCTTCCTGTATTATGGGGTGTGTATGGGCCTCTTCCTGTATTATGGGATGTGTATGGGCCTCTTCCTGTATTATGGGATGTATGGGCCTCTTCCTGTATTATGGGGGTGTGTATGGGCCTCTTCCTGTATTATGGGGGGGTGTATGGGCCTCTTCCTGTATTATGGGATGTGTATGGGCCTCTTCCTGTATTATGGGGGTGTGTATGGGCCTCTTCCTGTATTATGGGGTGTGTATGGGCCTCTTCCTGTATTATGGGGGTGTGTATGGGCCTCTTCCTGTATTATGGGGGTGTGTATGGGCCTCTTCCTGTATTATGGGGGTGTGTATGGGCCTCTTCCTGTATTATGGGGGGGGTGTATGGGCCTCTTCCTGTATTATGGGATGTGTATGGGCCTCTTCCTGTATTATGGGGGTGTGTATGTCCCTCTTCCTGTATTATGGGGGTGTGTATGGGCCTCTTCCTGTATTATGGGGGTGTGTATGGGCCTCTTCCTGTATTATGGGATGTATGAGCCTCTTCCTGTATTATGGGGGTGTGTATGGGCCTCTTCCTGTATTATGGGATGTGTATGGGCCTCTTCCTGTATTATGGGATGTATGAGCCTCTTCCTGTATTATGGGGGTGTGTATGGGCCTCTTCCTGTATTATGGGATGTGTATGGGCCTCTTCCTGTATTATGGGGGTGTGTATGGGCCTCTTCCTGTATTATGGGGGTGTGTATGGGCCTCTTCCTGTATTATGGGATGTGTATGGGCCTCTTCCTGTATTATGGGGGTGTATAGGCCTCTTCCTGTATTATGGGGATGTGTATGGGCCTCTTCCTGTATTATGGGGGTGTGTATGGACCTCTTCCTGTATTATGGGGTGTGTATGGGCCTCTTCCTGTATTATGGGGATGTGTATGGGCCTCTTCCTGTATTATGGGGATGTGTATGGGCCTCTTCCTGTATTATGGGGGTGTATGGGCCTCTTCCTGTATTATGGGATGTGTATGGGCCTCTTCCTGTATTATGGGGGTGTATAGGCCTCTTCCTGTATTATGGGGGTGTGTATGGGCCTCTTCCTGTATTATGGGGGTGTGTATGGGCCTCTTCCTGTATTATGGGGGTGTGTATGGGCCTCTTCCTGTATTATGGGATGTGTATGGGCCTCTTCCTGTATTATGGGATGTGTATGGATCTCTTCCTGTATTATGGGATGTGTATAGGCCTCTTCCTGTATTATGGGGGTGTGTATGTCCCTCTTCCTGTATTATGGGGGTGTGTATGGGCCTCTTCCTGTATTATGGGGGTGTGTATGGGCCTCTTCCTGTATTATGGGGGGGTGTATGGGCCTCTTCCTGTATTATGGGGGTGTGTATGGGCCTCTTCCTGTATTATGGGGATGTGTATGAGCCTCTTCCTGTATTATGGGATGTGTATGGGCCTCTTCCTGTATTATGGGATGTGTATGGGCCTCTTCCTGTATTATGGGGCTGTGTATGGGCCTCTTCCTGTATTATGGGATGTGTATGGGCCTCTTCCTGTATTATGGGATGTGTATGGATCTCTTCCTGTATTATGGGATGTGTATGTCCCTCTTCCTGTATTATGGGGGTGTGTATGGGCCTCTTCCTGTATTATGGGGGGGGGGTGTATGGGCCTCTTCCTGTATTATGGGGGTGTGTATGGGCCTCTTCCTGTATTATGGGGATGTGTATGGGCCTCTTCCTGTATTATGGGGGTGTGTATGGGCCTCTTCCTGTATTATAGGGGGGTGTATGGGCCTCTTCCTGTATTATGGGGGTGTGTATGGGCCTCTTCCTGTATTATGGGGATGTGTATGAGCCTCTTCCTGTATTATGGGATGTGTATGGGCCTCTTCCTGTATTATGGGATGTGTATGGGCCTCTTCCTGTATTATGGGGGTGTGTATGGGCCTCTTCCTGTATTATGGGGGTGTGTATGGGCCTCTTCCTGTATTATGGGATGTGTATGGGCCTTTTCCTGTATTATGGGGGTGTATAGGCCTCTTCCTGTATTATGGGGGTGTGTATGGGCCTCTTCCTGTATTATGGGGGTGTGTATGGACCTCTTCCTGTATTATGGGGTGTGTATGGGCCTCTTCCTGTATTATGGGGATGTGTATGGGCCTCTTCCTGTATTATGGGGATGTGTATGGGCCTCTTCCTGTATTATGGGATGTGTATGGGCCTCTTCCTGTATTATGGGGGTGTGTATGGGCCTCTTTCTGTATTATGGGGGTGTGTATGGACCTCTTCCTGTATTATGGGATGTGTATGGGCCTCTTCCTGTATTATGGGGGTGTGTATGGGCCTCTTCCTGTATTATGGGATGTGTATGGATCTCTTCCTGTATTATGGGGGTGTGTATGTCCCTCTTCCTGTATTATGGGGGTGTGTATGGGCCTCTTCCTGTATTATGGGGGTGTGTATGGACCTCTTCCTGTATTATGGGGGTGTGTATGGGCCTCTTCCTGTATTATGGAGGTGTGTATGGGCCTCTTCCTGTATTATGGGGTGTGTATGGGCCTCTTCCTGTATTATGGGATGTGTATGGGCCTCTTCCTGTATTATGGGGTGTGTATGGACCTCTTCCTGTATTATGGGGGTGTGTATGGGCCTCTTCCTGTATTATGGGGGTGTGTATGTCCCTCTTCCTGTATTATGGGGGTGTGTATGGGCCTCTTCCTGTATTATGGGGGTGTGTATGGGCCTCTTCCTGTATTATGGGGGTGTGTATGTCCCTCTCCCTGTATTATGGGGGTGTGTATGGTCCTCTTCCTGTATTATGGGGTGTGTATGGGCCTCTTCCTGTATTATGAGGGTGTGTATGGGCCTCTTCCTGTATTATGGGGGTGTGTATGGGCCTCTTCCTGTATTATGGGGGGTGTGTATGGACCTCTTCCTGTATTATGGGGGTGTGTATGGGCCTCTTCCTGTATTATGGGGGTGTGTATGGGCCTCTTCCTGTATTATGGGATGTGTATGGACCTCTTCCTGTATTATGGGGGTGTGTATGGGCCTCTTCCTGTATTATGGGGGTGTGTATGGGCCTCTTCCTGTATTATGGGGGGGATGTATGGGCCTCTTCCTGTATTATGGGGGTGTGTATGGGCCTCTTCCTGTATTATGGGATGTGTATGGGCCTCTTCCTGTATTATGGGATGTGTATGGATCTCTTCCTGTATTATGGGATGTGTATAGGCCTCTTCCTGTATTATGGGGGTGTGTATGTCCCTCTTCCTGTATTATGGGGGTGTGTATGGGCCTCTTCCTGTATTATGGGGGTGTGTATGGGCCTCTTCCTGTATTATGGGGGGGTGTATGGGCCTCTTCCTGTATTATGGGGGGGTGTATGGGCCTCTTCCTGTATTATGGGGGTGTGTATGGGCCTCTTCCTGTATTATGGGGATGTGTATGAGCCTCTTCCTGTATTATGGGATGTGTATGGGCCTCTTCCTGTATTATGGGATGTGTATGGGCCTCTTCCTGTATTATGGGGGTGTGTATGGGCCTCTTCCTGTATTATGGGATGTGTATGGGCCTCTTCCTGTATTATGGGATGTGTATGGATCTCTTCCTGTATTATGGGATGTGTATGTCCCTCTTCCTGTATTATGGGGGTGTGTATGGGCCTCTTCCTGTATTATGGGGGTGTGTATGGGCCTCTTCCTGTATTATGGGGGGGGTGTATGGGCCTCTTCCTGTATTATGGGGGTGTGTATGGGCCTCTTCCTGTATTATGGGGATGTGTATGGGCCTCTTCCTGTATTATGGGGGTGTGTATGGGCCTCTTCCTGTATTATAGGGGGGTGTATGGGCCTCTTCCTGTATTATGGGGGTGTGTATGGGCCTCTTCCTGTATTATGGGGATGTGTATGAGCCTCTTCCTGTATTATGGGATGTGTATGGGCCTCTTCCTGTATTATGGGATGTGTATGGGCCTCTTCCTGTATTATGGGGGTGTGTATGGGCCTCTTCCTGTATTATGGGGGGGTGTATGGGCCTCTTCCTGTATTATGGGGATGTGTATGGGCCTCTTCCTGTATTATGGGGATGTGTATGGGCCTCTTCCTGTATTATGGGATGTGTATGGGCCTCTTCCTGTATTATGGGGTGTGTATGGGCCTCTTCCTGTATTATGGGGATGTGTATGGGCCTCTTCCTGTATTATGGGGGTGTGTATGGGCCTCTTCCTGTATTATGGGGGTGTGTATGGGCCTCTTCCTGTATTATGGGGGTGTGTATGGGCCTCTTCCTGTATTATGGGGTGTGTATCGGCCTCTTCCTGTATTATGGGGGGTGTGTATGGGCCTCTTCCTGTATTATGGGGATGTGTATGGATCTCTTCCTGTATTATGGGGGTGTGTATGGGCCTCTTCCTGTATTATGGGATGTGTATGGGTCTCTTCCTGTATTATGGGGGTGTGTATGGGCTTCTTCCTGTATTATGGGGGTGTGTATGGGCCTCTTCCTGTATTATGGGGGTGTGTATGGGCCTCTTCCTGTATTATGGGGTGTGTATCGGCCTCTTCCTGTATTATGGGATGTGTATGGGCCTCTTCCTGTATTATGGGGGTGTGTATGGGTCTCTTCCTGTATTATGGGGTGTGTATCGGCCTCTTCCTGTATTATGGGGGTGTGTATGGGCCTCTTCCTGTATTATGGGGGTGTGTATGGGCCTCTTCCTGTATTATGGGGTGTGTATGGGCCTCTTCCTGTATTATGGGGGTGTGTATGGGCCTCTTCCTGTATTATGGGGGTGTGTATGGGCCTCTTCCTGTATTATGGGGGTGTGTATGGGCCTCTTCCTGTATTATGGGGGTGTGTATGGGCCTCTTCCTGTATTATGGGGGTGTGTATGGGCCTCTTCCTGTATTATGGGGGTGTGTATGGGCCTCTTCCTGTATTATGGGGGTGTGTATGGGCCTCTTCCTGTATTATGGGGATGTGTATGGGCCTCTTCCTGTATTATGGGGATGTGTATGGGCCTCTTCCTGTATTATGGGGGTGTGTATGGGCCTCTTCCTGTATTATGGGGGTGTGTATGGGCCTCTTCCTGTATTATGGGATGTGTATGGGCCTCTTCCTGTATTATGGGGGTGTGTATGGGCCTCTTCCTGTATTATGGGGGTGTGTATGGGCCTCTTCCTGTATTATGGGGATGTGTATGGGCCTCTTCCTGTATTATGGGGGTGTGTATGGGCCTCTTCCTGTATTATGGGGATGTGTATGGGCCTCTTCCTGTATTATGGGGTGTGTAAGGGCCTCTTCCTGTATTATGGGGGTGTGTATGGGCCTCTTCCTGTATTATGGGATGTGTATGTCCCTCTTCCTGTATTATGGGGGTGTGTATGGGCCTCTTCCTGTATTATGGGGTGTGTATGGGCCTCTTCCTGTATTATGGGGGTGTGTATGTCCCTCTTCCTGTATTATGGGGGTGTGTATGGGCCTCTTCCTGTATTATGGGGATGTGTATGGGCCTCTTCCTGTATTATGGGGGTGTGTATGGGCCTCTTCCTGTATTATGGGGGGTGTGTATGGGCCTCTTCCTGTATTATGGGGGTGTGTATGGGCCTCTTCCTGTATTATGGGATGTGTATGGGCCTCTTCCTGTATTATGGGGGTGTGTATGTCCCTCTTCCTGTATTATGGGGGTGTGTATGGGCCTCTTCCTGTATTATGGGATGTGTATGGGCCTCTTCCTGTATTATGGGGTGTGTATGGGCCTCTTCCTGTATTATGGGGTGTGTATGGGCCTCTTCCTGTATTATGGGGGTGTGTATGGGCCTCTTCCTGTATTATGGGATGTGTATGGGCCTCTTCCTGTATTATGGGATGTGTATGGATCTCTTCCTGTATTATGGGGGGTGTATGGGCCTCTTCCTGTATTATGGGATGTGTATGGGCCTCTTTCTGTATTATGGGGGTGTGTATGGGCCTCTTCCTGTATTATGGGGGTGTGTATGGGCCTCTTCCTGTATTATGGGATGTGTATGGGCCTCTTCCTGTATTATGGGGATGTGTATGGGCCTCTTCCTGTATTATGGGGGTGTGTATGGGCCTCTTCCTGTATTATGGGATGTGTATCGGTCTCTTCCTGTATTATGGGGGTGTGTATGGGCCTCTTCCTGTATTATGGGATGTGTATGGGCCTCTTCCTGTATTATGGGATGTGTATGGGCCTCTTCCTGTATTATGGGGGTGTGTATGGGCCTCTTCCTGTATTATGGGGGTGTGTATGGGTCTCTTCCTGTATTATGGGGTGTGTATCGGCCTCTTCCTGTATTATGGGGGTGTGTATGGGCCTCTTCCTGTATTATGGGGGTGTGTATGGATCTCTTCCTGTATTATGGGGGTGTGTATGGGCCTCTTCCTGTATTATGGGGTGTGTATGGGCCTCTTCCTGTATTATGGGGTGTGTATGGGCCTCTTCCTGTATTATGGGGATGTGTATGGGCCTCTTCCTGTATTATGGGGGTGTGTATGGGCCTCTTCCTGTATTATGGGGGTGTGTATGGGCCTCTTCCTGTATTATGGGGGTGTGTAAGGGCCTCTTCCTGTATTATGGGGGTGTGTATGGGCCTCTTCCTGTATTATGGGGGTGTGTATGGGCCTCTTCCTGTATTATGGGGGTGTGTATGGGCCTCTTCCTGTATTATGGGGGGTGTATGGGCCTCTTCCTGTATTATGGGGGTGTGTATGGGCCTCTTCCTGTATTATGGGATGTATGGGCCTCTTCCTGTATTATGGGGATGTGTATGGGTCTCTTCCTGTATTATGGGGGTGTGTATGGGCCTCTTCCTGTATTATGGGATGTGTATGGGCCTCTTCCTGTATTATGGGGGTGTGTAAGGGCCTCTTCCTGTATTATGGGATGTGTATGGATCTCTTCCTGTATTATGGGGGTGTGTATGGGCCTCTTCCTGTATTATGGGGGTGTGTATGGGCCTCTTTCTGTATTATGGGGGTGTGTATGGGCCTCTTCCTGTATTATGGGATGTGTATGGGCCTCTTCCTGTATTATGGGATGTGTATGGGCCTCTTCCTGTATTATGGGGTGTGTATGGATCTCTTCCTGTATTATGGGGGTGTGTATGGGCCTCTTCCTGTATTATGGGGGTGTGTATGGGCCTCTTCCTGTATTATGGGGGTGTGTATGGGCCTCTTCCTGTATTATGGGGATGTGTATGGGCCTCTTCCTGTATTATGGGATGTGTATGGGCCTCTTCCTGTATTATGGGGGTGTGTATGGGCCTCTTCCTGTATTATGGGGTGTGTATTGGCCTCTTCCTGTATTATGGGGGTGTGTATGGGCCTCTTCCTGTATTATGGGATGTGTATGGGCCTCTTCCTGTATAATGGGGGTGTGTATGGGCCTCTTCCTGTATTATGGGGGTGTGTATGGATCTCTTCCTGTATTATGGGATGTGTATGGATCTCTTCCTGTATTATGGGGGTGTGTATGGGCCTCTTCCTGTATTATGGGGTGTGTATTGGCCTCTTCCTGTATTATGGGGGTGTGTATGGGCCTCTTCCTGTATTATGGGGGTGTGTATGGGCCTCTTCCTGTATTATGGGGGTGTGTATGGGCCTCTTCCTGTATTATGGGGGTGTGTATGGGCCTCTTCCTGTATTATGGGGGTGTGTATGGGCCTCTTCCTGTATTATGGGGTGTGTATGGGCCTCTTCCTGTATTATGGGGATGTGTATGGACCTCTTCCTGTATTATTGGGGTGTGTATGGATCTCTTCCTGTATTATGGGGATGTGTATGGGCCTCTTCCTGTATTATGGGGTGTGTATGGATCTCTTCCTGTATTATGGGGGTGTGTATGGGCCTCTTCCTGTATTATGGGGGTGTGTATGGGCCTCTTCCTGTATTATGGGGGTGTGTATGGGCCTCTTCCTGTATTATGGGGATGTGTATGGACCTCTTCCTGTATTATTGGGGTGTGTATGGATCTCTTCCTGTATTATGGGGATGTGTATGGGCCTCTTCCTGTATTATGGGGGTGTGTATGGGCCTCTTCCTGTATAATGGGGGTGTGTATGGGCCTCTTCCTGTATTATGGGATGTGTATGGGCCTCTTCCTGTATTATGGGATGTGTATGGATCTCTTCCTGTATTATGGGGGTGTGTATGGGCCTCTTCCTGTATTATGGGGTGTGTATTGGCCTCTTCCTGTATTATGGGGGTGTGTATGGGCCTCTTCCTGTATTATGGGGGTGTGTATGGGCCTCTTCCTGTATTATGGGGGTGTGTATGGGCCTCTTCCTGTATTATGGGGGTGTGTATGTCCCTCTTCCTGTATTATTGGGGTGTGTATGGATCTCTTCCTGTATTATGGGGATGTGTATGGGCCTCTTCCTGTATTATGGGGGTGTGTATGGGCCTCTTCCTGTATTATGGGGATGTGTATGGGCCTCTTCCTGTATTATGGGGGTGTGTATGGGCCTCTTCCTGTATTATGGGGATGTGTATGTCCCTCTTCCTGTATTATGGGGGTGTGTATGGGCCTCTTCCTGTATTATGGGGGTGTGTATGGGCCTCTTCCTGTATTATGGGGTGTGTATGGGTCTCTTCCTGTATTATGGGGTGTGTAAGGGCCTCTTCCTGTATTATGGGGGTGTGTATGGGCCTCTTCCTGTATTATGGGATGTGTATGTCCCTCTTCCTGTATTATGGGGATGTGTATGGGCCTCTTCCTGTATTATGGGGGTGTGTATGGGCCTCTTCCTGTATTATGGGGGTGTGTATGGGCCTCTTCCTGTATTATGGGGGTGTGTATGTCCCTCTTCCTGTATTATGGGGGTGTGTATGGGCCTCTTCCTGTATTATGGGGGTGTGTATGGGCCTCTTCCTGTATTATGGGGGTGTGTATGGGCCTCTTCCTGTATTATGGGGGTGTGTATGGACCTCTTCCTGTATTATGGGGGTGTGTATGGACCTCTTCCTGTATTATGGGGGTGTGTAAGGGCCTCTTCCTGTATTATGGGGTGTGTATGGGCCTCTTCGTGTATTATGGGGGTGTGTATGGGCCTCTTCCTGTATTATGGGGATGTGTATGTCCCTCTTCCTGTATTATGGGGGTGTGTATGGGCCTCTTCCTGTATTATGGGGGTGTGTATGGGCCTCTTCCTGTATTATGGGGGTGTGTATGGGCCTCTTCCTGTATTATGGGGATGTGTATGGGCCTCTTCCTGTATTATGGGGTGTGTAAGGGCCTCTTCCTGTATTATGGGGGTGTGTATGTCCCTCTTCCTGTATTATGGGGTGTGTATGGGCCTCTTCCTGTATTATGGGATGTGTATGGGCCTCTTCCTGTATTATGGGGTGTGTATGGGCCTCTTCCTGTATTATGGGGATGTGTATGTCCCTCTTCCTGTATTATGGGGGTGTGTATGTCCCTCTTCCTGTATTATGGGGGTGTGTATGGGCCTCTTCCTGTATTATGGGGGTGTGTATGGGCCTCTTCCTGTATTATGGGGATGTGTATGGGCCTCTTCCTGTATTATGGGGGTGTGTATGGGCCTCTTCCTGTATTATGGGGATGTGTATGGGCCTCTTCCTGTATTATGGGGGTGTGTATGGGCCTCTTCCTGTATTATGGGGGTGTGTATGGGCCTCTTCCTGTATTATGGGGGGTGTGTATGGGCCTCTTCCTGTATTATGGGGGTGTGTATGGGCCTCTTCCTGTATTATGGGGTGTGTATGGGCCTCTTCCTGTATTATGGGGGTGTGTATGGGCCTCTTCCTGTATTATGGGATGTGTATGGGTCTCTTCCTGTATTATGGGATGTGTATCGGCCTCTTCCTGTATTATGGGGGGTGTATGGGCCTCTTCCTGTATTATGGGGATGTGTATGGGCCTCTTCCTGTATTATGGGGGTGTGTATGGGCCTCTTCCTGTATTATGGGGGTGTGTATGGGCCTCTTCCTGTATTATGGGGGTGTGTATGTCCCTCTTCCTGTATTATGGGGGTGTGTATGGGCCTCTTCCTGTATTATGGGATGTGTATGGGCCTCTTCCTGTATTTTGGGGTGTGTATGTCCCTCTTCCTGTATTATGGGGTGTGTATGGGCCTCTTCCTGTATTATGGGGGGTGTGTATGGGCCTCTTCCTGTATTATGGGGGTGTGTATGGGCCTCTTCCTGTATTATGGGGGTGTGTATGGGCCTCTTCCTGTATTATGGGGTGTGTATGGATCTCTTCCTGTATTATGGGGGTGTGTATGTCCCTCTTCCTGTATTATGGGGGGGTGTATGGGCCTCTTCCTGTATTATGGGGGTGTGTATGGGCCTCTTCCTGTATTATGGGGGTGTGTATGGGCCTCTTCCTGTATTATGGGGATGTGTATGTCCCTCTTCCTGTATTATGGGGGTGTGTATGGGCCTCTTCCTGTATTATGGTGGTGTGTATGGGCCTCTTCCTGTATTATGGGGGTGTGTATGAGCCTCTTCCTGTATTATGGGGGTGTGTATGGGCCTCTTCCTGTATTATGGGGGTGTGTATGGGCCTCTTCCTGTATTATGGGGATGTGTATGGGCCTCTTCCTGTATTATGGGGGTGTGTATGTCCCTCTTCCTGTATTATGGGGATGTGTATGTCCCTCTTCCTGTATTATGGGGGTGTGTATGTCCCTCTTCCTGTATTATGGGGGTGTGTATGGGCCTCTTCCTGTATTATGGGGATGTGTATGTCCCTCTTCCTGTATTATGGGGGTGTGTATGGGCCTCTTCCTGTATTATGGGGGTGTGTATGGGCCTCTTCCTGTATTATGGGGTGTGTATGGGCCTCTTCCTGTATTATGAGGGGTTTGTATGGGCCTCTTCCTGTATTATGGGATGTGTATGGGCCTCTTCCTGTATTATGGGGGTGTGTAAGGGCCTCTTCCTGTATTATGGGGGTGTGTATGGGCCTCTTCCTGTATTATGGGGGTGTGTATGGGCCTCTTCCTGTATTATGGGGGTGTGTATGAGCCTCTTCCTGTATTATGGGGGTGTGTATGGATCTCTTCCTGTATTATGGGGGTGTGTATGGGCCTCTTCCTGTATTATGGGGGTGTGTATGGATCTCTTCCTGTATTATGGGATGTGTATGGATCTCTTCCTGTATTATGGGATGTGTATGGATCTCTTCCTGTATTATGGGGATGTGTATGGGCCTCTTCCTGTATTATGGGGATGTGTATGGGCCTCTCCCTGTATTATGGGGGTGTGTATGGGCCTCTTCCTGTATTATGGGGTGTGTATGGACCTCTTCCTGTATTATGGGGGTGTGTATGGGCCTCTTCCTGTATTATGGGGGGTGTGTATGGGCCTCTTCCTGTATTATGGGGGTGTGTATGGGCCTCTTCCTGTATTATGGGGTGTGTGTGGGCCTCTTCTTGTATTATGGGGGGTGTGTGGGCCTCTTCCTGTATTATGGGGGTGTGTATGGGCCTCTTCCTGTATTATGGGGGTGTGTATGGGCCTCTTCCTGTATTATGGGGTGTGTATGGGCCTCTTCCTGTATTATGGGGGTGTGTATGGGCCTCTTCCTGTATTATGGGGGGGTGTATGGGCCTCTTCCTGTATTATGGGGATGTGTATGGGCCTCTTCCTGTATTATGGGGGTGTGTATGGGCCTCTTCCTGTATTATGGGGATGTGTATGGGCCTCTTCCTGTATTATGGGGGTGTGTATGGGCCTCTTCCTGTATTATGGGGGTGTGTATGGGCCTCTTCCTGTATTATGGGGGTGTGTATGGGCCTCTTCCTGTATTATGGGGGTGTGTATGTCCCTCTTCCTGTATTATGGGGATGTGTATGGGCCTCTTCCTGTATTATGGGATGTGTATGGGTCTCTTCCTGTATTATGGGATGTGTATCGGCCTCTTCCTGTATTATGGGGGTGTGTATGTCCCTCTTCCTGTATTATGGGGATGTGTATGGGCCTCTTCCTGTATTATGGGATGTGTATGGGCCTTTTCCTGTATTATGGGGTGTGTATGGGCCTCTTCCTGTATTATGGGATGTGTATGGGCCTCTTCCTGTATTATGGGGGTGTGTATGGGCCTCTTCCTGTATTATGGGGTGTGTATGGGTCTCTTCCTGTATTATGGGATGTGTATGGGCCTCTTCCTGTATTATGGGGTGTGTATGGGCCTCTTCCTGTATTATGGGATGTGTATGGGCCTCTTCCTGTATTATGGGGGTGTGTATGGGCCTCTTCCTGTATTATGGGGGGTGTGTATGGGCCTCTTCCTGTATTATGGGGGTGTGTATGGGCCTCTTCCTGTATTATGGGGGTGTGTATGGGCCTCTTCCTGTATTATGAGGGGTGTGTATGGGCCTCTTCCTGTATTATGGGGGTGTGTATGGGCCTCTTCCTGTATTATGGGGGGGTGTATGGGCCTCTTCCTGTATTATGGGATGTGTATGGGCCTCTTCCTGTATTATGGGGGTGTGTATGGGCCTCTTCCTGTATTATGGGGGTGTGTATGGGCCTCTTCCTGTATTATGGGGGTGTGTATGGGCCTCTTCCTGTATTATGGGGATGTGTATGTCCCTCTTCCTGTATTATGGGGATGTGTATGTCCCTCTTCCTGTATTATGGGGATGTGTATGGACCTCTTCCTGTATTATGGGGATGTGTATGGGCCTCTTCCTGTATTATGGGGATGTGTATGGGCCTCTTCCTGTATTATGGGGATGTGTATGGGTCTCTTCCTGTATTATGGGGTGTGTATGGGCCTCTTCCTGTATTATGGGATGTGTATGGGCCTCTTCCTGTATTATGGGGGTGTGTATGGGCCTCTTCCTGTATTATGGGGGGGTGTATGGGCCTCTTCCTGTATTATGGGGGTGTGTATGGGCCTCTTCCTGTATTATGGGGATGTGTATGAGCCTCTTCCTGTATTATGGGATGTGTATGGGCCTCTTCCTGTATTATGGGATGTGTATGGGCCTCTTCCTGTATTATGGGGGTGTGTATGGGCCTCTTCCTGTATTAGTAGAACTAGACGAGGTAAAAAGCACAGGGACACCGGGAGCCCAGTATCGTGTATTACCGTTGTGTGAGATAATTGGTTAAAAAATATAAAGAATTATACTCACAAGTCTGGGTTGCTATTAAGGCAACCACTATCCAAGCATGTGGAGAAGTACCGTCTCCACTCGGCCTTGTCTGGTCGCTGCTCCCAAAAACTACTACTATAACATATTATAGTGAGTCAGTCCCCACGTGGTGGGGTAATAAAGATATCAACAACACTGTAGGAGGCGCCCTTGTATCTAATAATAGCTTATACTCAATATATTAGGTAGATGTAGTGTGTCTTACCTGTTATATAGGCACATACACACGATTGTCATAAAATTGGGCTGCACTACTTCAGGCATACAGCACTGTATTTGACCCGAGGAAGCGACTTGTGGTCGCGAAACGCGTTGTCTACTTCGTAGTGCTACAATTAAAACCCAATTTTATGACAATCGTGTGTATGTGCCTATATAACAGGTAAGACACACTACATCTACCTAATATATTGAGTATAAGCTATTATTAGATACAAGGGCGCCTCCTACAGTGTTGTTGATATCTTCCTGTATTATGGGGGGGTGTATGGGCCTCTTCCTGTATTATGGGGATGTGTATGGGCCTCTTCCTGTATTATGGGGATGTGTATGGGCCTCTCCCTGTATTGGGGTGTGTATGTCCCTCTTCCTGTATTATGGGGGTGTGTATGGGCCTCTTCCTGTATTATGGGGATGTGTATGGGCCTCTTCCTGTATTATGGGGATGTGTATGGGCCTCTTCCTGTATTATGGGATGTGTATGGGCCTCTTCCTGTATTATGGGGTGTGTATGGGCCTCTTCCTGTATTATGGGGATGTGTATGGGCCTCTTCCTGTAATATGGGGGTGTGTATGGGCCTCTTCCTGTATTATGGGGGTGTGTATGGGCCTCTTCCTGTATTATGGGGGTGTGTATGGGCCTCTTCCTGTATTATGGGGGTGTGTATGGGCCTCTTCCTGTATTATGGGATGTGTATGGGTCTCTTCCTGTATTATGGGATGTGTATGGGGGTGTGTATGGGCCTCTTCCTGTATTATGGGGATGTGTATGGGCCTCTTCCTGTAATATGGGGGTGTGTATGGGCCTCTTCCTGTATTATGGGGGTGTGTATGGGCCTCTTCCTGTATTATGGGGGTGTGTATGGGCCTCTTCCTGTATTATGGGGGTGTGTATGGGCCTCTTCCTGTATTATGGGATGTGTATGGGTCTCTTCCTGTATTATGGGATGTGTATGGGCCTCTTCCTGTATTATGGGGTGTGTATGGGCCTCTTCCTGTATTATGGGATGTGTATGGGCCTCTTCCTGTATTATGGGATGTGTATGGGCCTCTTCCTGTATTATGGGGGTGTGTATGGGCCTCTTCCTGTATTATGGGATGTGTATGGGCCTCTTCCTGTATTATGGGATGTGTATGGGCCTCTTCCTGTATTATGGGATGTGTATGGGCCTCTTCCTGTATTATGGGGATGTGTATGGGCCTCTTCCTGTAATATGGGGGTGTGTATGGGCCTCTTCCTGTATTATGGGGGTGTGTATGGGCCTCTTCCTGTATTATGGGGATGTGTATGGGCCTCTTCCTGTATTATGGGGGTGTGTATGGGCCTCTTCCTGTATTATGGGATGTGTATGGGTCTCTTCCTGTATTATGGGATGTGTATGGGCCTCTTCCTGTATTATGGGGTGTGTATGGGCCTCTTCCTGTATTATGGGATGTGTATGGGCCTCTTCCTGTATTATGGGGGTGTGTATGGGCCTCTTCCTGTATTATGGGGGGTGTGTATGGGCCTCTTCCTGTATTATGGGGGTGTGTATGGGCCTCTTCCTGTATTATGGGGGTGTGTATGGGCCTCTTCCTGTATTATGAGGGGTGTGTATGGGCCTCTTCCTGTATTATGGGGGTGTGTATGGGCCTCTTCCTGTATTATGGGGGGGTGTATGGGCCTCTTCCTGTATTATGGGATGTGTATGGGCCTCTTCCTGTATTATGGGGGTGTGTATGGGCCTCTTCCTGTATTATGGGGGTGTGTATGGGCCTCTTCCTGTATTATGGGGGTGTGTATGGGCCTCTTCCTTTATTATGGGGATGTGTATGTCCCTCTTCCTGTATTATGGGGATGTGTATGTCCCTCTTCCTGTATTATGGGGATGTGTATGGACCTCTTCCTGTATTATGGGGGGTGTATGGGCCTCTTCCTGTATTATGGGGGTGTGTATGGGCCTCTTCCTGTATTATGGGGGTGTGTATGGGCCTCTTCCTGTATTATGGGGGTGTGTATGGGCCTCTTCCTGTATTATGGGGGTGTGTATGGGCCTCTTCCTGTATTATGGGGTGTGTATGGGCCTCTTCCTGTATTATGGGGGTGTGTATGGGCCTCTTCCTGTATTATGGGGGTGTGTATGGGCCTCTTCCTGTATTATGGGGGTGTGTATGGGCCTCTTCCTGTATTATGGGGGTGTGTATGGGCCTCTTCCTGTATTATGGGATGTGTATGGATCTCTTCCTGTATTAAGGGGATGTGTATGGGCCTCTTCCTGTATTATGGGGATGTGTATGGGCCTCTTCCTGTATTATGGAGGTGTGTATGGGCCTCTTCCTGTATTATGGGGGGTTATATGGGCCTCTTCCTGTATAATGGGGGTGTGTATGGGCCTCTTCCTGTATTATGGGGGTGTGTATGGGCCTCTTCCTGTATTATGGGGATGTGTATGGGCCTCTTCCTGTATTATGGGGGTGTGTATGGGCCTCTTCCTGTATTATGGGGGGGTGTATGGGCCTCTTCCTGTATTATGGGGGTGTGTATGGGCCTCTTCCTGTATTATGGGGATGTGTATGAGCCTCTTCCTGTATTATGGGATGTGTATGGGCCTCTTCCTGTATTATGGGATGTGTATGGGCCTCTTCCTGTATTATGGGGGTGTGTATGGGCCTCTTCCTGTATTATGGGGGGGTGTATGGGCCTCTTCCTGTATTATGGGGATGTGTATGGGCCTCTTCCTGTATTATGGGGATGTGTATGGGCCTCTCCCTGTATTGGGGTGTGTATGTCCCTCTTCCTGTATTATGGGGGTGTGTATGGGCCTCTTCCTGTATTATGGGGATGTGTATGGGCCTCTTCCTGTATTATGGGGATGTGTATGGGCCTCTTCCTGTATTATGGGATGTGTATGGGCCTCTTCCTGTATTATGGGGTGTGTATGGGCCTCTTCCTGTATTATGGGGATGTGTATGGGCCTCTTCCTGTAATATGGGGGTGTGTATGGGCCTCTTCCTGTATTATGGGGGTGTGTATGGGCCTCTTCCTGTATTATGGGGGTGTGTATGGGTCTCTTCCTGTATTATGGGGTGTGTATCGGCCTCTTCCTGTATTATGGGGGTGTGTATGGGCCTCTTCCTGTATTATGGGGGGGTGTATGGGCCTCTTCCTGTATTATGGGGTGTGTATGGGCCTCTTCCTGTATTATGGGGGTGTGTATGGGCCTCTTCCTGTATTATGGGGGTGTGTATGGGCCTCTTCCTGTATTATGGGGGTGTGTATGGGCCTCTTCCTGTATTATGGGGGTGTGTATGGGCCTCTTCCTGTATTATGGGGATGTGTATGGGCCTCTTCCTGTATTATGGGATGTGTATGGACCTCTTCCTGTATTATGGGGGTGTGTATGGGCCTCTTCCTGTATTATGGGGGTGTGTATGGGCCTCTTCCTGTATTATGGGGGTGTGTATGGGCCTCTTCCTGTATTATGGGGGTGTGTATGGGCCTCTTCCTGTATTATGGGGTGTGTATCGGCCTCTTCCTGTATTATGGGGGTGTGTATGGGCCTCTTCCTGTATTATGGGGGTGTGTATGGGCCTCTTCCTGTATTATGGGGGTGTGTATGGGCCTCTTCCTGTATTATGGGGGTGTGTATGGGCCTCTTCCTGTATTATGGGGATGTGTATGGGCCTCTTCCTGTATTATGGGGGTGTGTATGGGCCTCTTCCTGTATTATGGGGATGTGTATGGGCCTCTTCCTGTATTATGGGGGTGTGTATGGGCCTCTTCCTGTATTATGGGGGTGTGTATGGGCCTCTTCCTGTATAATGGGGGTGTGTATGGGCCTCTTCCTGTATTATGGGGGTGTGTATGGGCCTCTTCCTGTATTATGGGGGTGTGTATGGGCCTCTTCCTGTATTATGGGGGTGTGTATGGGCCTCTTCCTGTATTATGGGGTGTGTATGGGCCACTTCCTGTATTATGGGGGTGTGTATGGGCCTCTTCCTGTATTATGGGGGTGTGTATGGGCCTCTTCCTGTATTATGGGATGTGTATGGGCCTCTTCCTGTATTATGGGGATGTGTATGGGCCTCTTCCTGTATTATGGGGGTGTGTATGGGCCTCTTCCTGTATTATGGGGATGTGTGTATGGGCCTCTTCCTGTATTATGGGGTGTGTATGGGCCTCTTCCTGTATTATGGGATGTGTATGGGCCTCTTCCTGTATTATGGGGGTGTGTATGGGCCTCTTCCTGTATTATGGGGATGTGTATGGATCTCTTCCTGTATTATGGGGGTGTGTATGGGCCTCTTCCTGTATTATGGGGTGTGTATGGGCCTCTTCCTGTATTATGGGATGTGTATGGGCCTCTTCCTGTATTATGGGGGTGTGTATGGGCCTCTTCCTGTATTATGGGGGTGTGTATGGGCCTCTTCCTGTATTATGGGATGTGTATGGATCTCTTCCTGTATTATGGGGTGTGTATCGGCCTCTTCCTGTATTATGGGGGTGTGTATGTCCCTCTTCCTGTATTATGGGATGTGTATGGATCTCTTCCTGTATTATGGGGTGTGTATGGGCCTCTTCCTGTATTATGGGATGTGTATGTCCCTCTTCCTGTATTATGGGGGTGTGTATGGGCATCTTCCTGTATTATGGGATGTGTATGGACCTCTTCCTGTATTATGGGGATGTGTATGGGCCTCTTCCTGTATTATGGGGTGTGTATGGGTCTCTTCCTGTATTATGGGATGTGTATGGGCCTCTTCCTGTATTATGGGATGTGTATGGATCTCTTCCTGTATTATGGGGGTGTGTATGGGCCTCTTCCTGTATTATGGGGGTGTGTATGGGCCTCTTCCTGTATTATGGGGGTGTGTATGGGCCTCTTCCTGTATTATGGGGGTGTGTATGGACCTCTTCCTGTATTATGGGGATGTGTATGGGCCTCTTCCTGTATTATGGGGATGTGTATGGATCTCTTCCTGTATTATGGGGGTGTGTATGGGCCTCTTCCTGTATTATGGGGTGTGTATGGGCCTCTTCCTGTATTATGGGGTGTGTATGGGCCTCTTCCTGTATTATGGGGATGTGTATGGGCCTCTTCCTGTATTATGGGGGTGTGTATGGGCCTCTTCCTGTATTATGGGGGTGTGTAAGGGCCTCTTCCTGTATTATGGGGGTGTGTATGGGCCTCTTCCTGTATTATGGGGGTGTGTATGGGCCTCTTCCTGTATTATGGGGGTGTGTATGGGCCTCTTCCTGTATTATGGGGGTGTGTATGGGCCTCTTCCTGTATTATGGGGGGTGTATGGGCCTCTTCCTGTATTATGGGGGTGTGTATGGGCCTCTTCCTGTATTATGGGATGTATGGGCCTCTTCCTGTATTATGGGGATGTGTATGGGCCTCTTCCTGTATTATGAGATGTGTATGGGCCTCTTCCTGTATTATGGGATGTGTATGGGCCTCTTCCTGTATTATGGGGTGTGTATGGGCCTCTTCCTGTATTATGGGGATGTGTATGGGCCTCTTCCTGTATTATGGGGGTGTGTATGGATCTCTTCCTGTATTATGGGATGTGTATGGGCCTCTTCCTGTATTATGGGGGTGTGTATGGGCCTCTTCCTGTATTATGGGGGTGTGTATGGGCCTCTTCCTGTATTATGGGGGTGTGTATGGGCCTCTTCCTGTATTATGGGGTGTGTATGGGCCTCTTCCTGTATTATGGGATGTGTATGGATCTCTTCCTGTATTATGGGGATGTGTATGGGCCTCTTCCTGTATTATGGGGTGTGTATGGGCCTCTTCCTGTATTATGGGGTGTGTATGGGCCTCTTCCTGTATTATGGGGATGTGTATGGGCCTCTTCCTGTATTATGGGGGTGTGTATGGGCCTCTTCCTGTATTATGGGGGTGTGTATGGGCCTCTTCCTGTATTATGGGGGTGTGTAAGGGCCTCTTCCTGTATTATGGGGGTGTGTATGGGCCTCTTCCTGTATTATGGGGGTGTGTATGGGCCTCTTCCTGTATTATGGGGGTGTGTATGGGCCTCTTCCTGTATTATGGGGGGTGTATGGGCCTCTTCCTGTATTATGGGGGTGTGTATGGGCCTCTTCCTGTATTATGGGATGTATGGGCCTCTTCCTGTATTATGGGGATGTGTATGGGTCTCTTCCTGTATTATGGGGGTGTGTATGGGCCTCTTCCTGTATTATGGGATGTGTATGGGCCTCTTCCTGTATTATGGGGGTGTGTAAGGGCCTCTTCCTGTATTATGGGATGTGTATGGATCTCTTCCTGTATTATGGGGGTGTGTATGGGCCTCTTCCTGTATTATGGGGGTGTGTATGGGCCTCTTTCTGTATTATGGGGGTGTGTATGGGCCTCTTCCTGTATTATGGGATGTGTATGGGCCTCTTCCTGTATTATGGGATGTGTATGGGCCTCTTCCTGTATTATGGGGTGTGTATGGATCTCTTCCTGTATTATGGGGGTGTGTATGGGCCTCTTCCTGTATTATGGGGGTGTGTATGGGCCTCTTCCTGTATTATGGGGGTGTGTATGGGCCTCTTCCTGTATTATGGGGATGTGTATGGGCCTCTTCCTGTATTATGGGATGTGTATGGGCCTCTTCCTGTATTATGGGGGTGTGTATGGGCCTCTTCCTGTATTATGGGGTGTGTATTGGCCTCTTCCTGTATTATGGGGGTGTGTATGGGCCTCTTCCTGTATTATGGGATGTGTATGGGCCTCTTCCTGTATAATGGGGGTGTGTATGGGCCTCTTCCTGTATTATGGGGGTGTGTATGGATCTCTTCCTGTATTATGGGATGTGTATGGATCTCTTCCTGTATTATGGGGGTGTGTATGGGCCTCTTCCTGTATTATGGGGTGTGTATTGGCCTCTTCCTGTATTATGGGGGTGTGTATGGGCCTCTTCCTGTATTATGGGGGTGTGTATGGGCCTCTTCCTGTATTATGGGGGTGTGTATGGGCCTCTTCCTGTATTATGGGGGTGTGTATGTCCCTCTTCCTGTATTATTGGGGTGTGTATGGATCTCTTCCTGTATTATGGGGATGTGTATGGGCCTCTTCCTGTATTATGGGGGTGTGTATGGGCCTCTTCCTGTATAATGGGGGTGTGTATGGGCCTCTTCCTGTATTATGGGATGTGTATGGGCCTCTTCCTGTATTATGGGATGTGTATGGATCTCTTCCTGTATTATGGGGGTGTGTATGGGCCTCTTCCTGTATTATGGGGTGTGTATTGGCCTCTTCCTGTATTATGGGGGTGTGTATGGGCCTCTTCCTGTATTATGGGGGTGTGTATGGGCCTCTTCCTGTATTATGGGGGTGTGTATGGGCCTCTTCCTGTATTATGGGGGTGTGTATGTCCCTCTTCCTGTATTATTGGGGTGTGTATGGATCTCTTCCTGTATTATGGGGATGTGTATGGGCCTCTTCCTGTATTATGGGGGTGTGTATGGGCCTCTTCCTGTATTATGGGGGGTGTATGGGCCTCTTCCTGTATTATGGGGGTGTGTATGTCCCTCTTCCTGTATTATTGGGGTGTGTATGGATCTCTTCCTGTATTATGGGGATGTGTATGGGCCTCTTCCTGTATTATGGGGGTGTGTATGGGCCTCTTCCTGTATTATGGGGGGTGTATGGATCTCTTCCTGTATTATGGGGATGTGTATGGGCCTCTTCCTGTATTATGGGGGTGTGTATGGATCTCTTCCTGTATTATGGGGATGTGTATGGGCCTCTTCCTGTATTATGGGGGTGTGTATGGGCCTCTTCCTGTATTATGGGGGTGTATGGGCCTCTTCCTGTATTATGGGATGTGTATGGACCTCTTCCTGTATTATGGGGGTGTGTATGGGCCTCTTCCTGTATTATGGGGATGTGTATGGGCCTCTTCCTGTATTATGGAGGTGTGTATGGGCCTCTTCCTGTATTATGGGGGGTGTGTATGGGCCTCTTCCTGTATTATGGGGGTGTATGGGCCTCTTCCTGTATTATGGGATGTGTATGGGCCTCTTCCTGTATTATGGGGATGTGTATGGGCCTCTTCCTGTATTATGGGGGTGTGTATGGGCCTCTTCCTGTATTATGGGGATGTGTATGTCCCTCTTCCTGTATTATGGGGGTGTGTATGGGCCTCTTCCTGTATTATGGGGGTGTGTATGGGCCTCTTCCTGTATTATGGGGTGTGTATGGGTCTCTTCCTGTATTATGGGGTGTGTAAGGGCCTCTTCCTGTATTATGGGGGTGTGTATGGGCCTCTTCCTGTATTATGGGATGTGTATGTCCCTCTTCCTGTATTATGGGGATGTGTATGGGCCTCTTCCTGTATTATGGGGGTGTGTATGGGCCTCTTCCTGTATTATGGGGGTGTGTATGGGCCTCTTCCTGTATTATGGGGGTGTGTATGTCCCTCTTCCTGTATTATGGGGGTGTGTATGGGCCTCTTCCTGTATTATGGGGGTGTGTATGGGCCTCTTCCTGTATTATGGGGGTGTGTATGGGCCTCTTCCTGTATTATGGGGGTGTGTATGGACCTCTTCCTGTATTATGGGGGTGTGTATGGACCTCTTCCTGTATTATGGGGGTGTGTAAGGGCCTCTTCCTGTATTATGGGGTGTGTATGGGCCTCTTCGTGTATTATGGGGGTGTGTATGGGCCTCTTCCTGTATTATGGGGATGTGTATGTCCCTCTTCCTGTATTATGGGGGTGTGTATGGGCCTCTTCCTGTATTATGGGGGTGTGTATGGGCCTCTTCCTGTATTATGGGGGTGTGTATGGGCCTCTTCCTGTATTATGGGGATGTGTATGGGCCTCTTCCTGTATTATGGGGTGTGTAAGGGCCTCTTCCTGTATTATGGGGGTGTGTATGTCCCTCTTCCTGTATTATGGGGTGTGTATGGGCCTCTTCCTGTATTATGGGATGTGTATGGGCCTCTTCCTGTATTATGGGGTGTGTATGGGCCTCTTCCTGTATTATGGGGATGTGTATGTCCCTCTTCCTGTATTATGGGGGTGTGTATGTCCCTCTTCCTGTATTATGGGGGTGTGTATGGGCCTCTTCCTGTATTATGGGGGTGTGTATGGGCCTCTTCCTGTATTATGGGGATGTGTATGGGCCTCTTCCTGTATTATGGGGGTGTGTATGGGCCTCTTCCTGTATTATGGGGATGTGTATGGGCCTCTTCCTGTATTATGGGGGTGTGTATGGGCCTCTTCCTGTATTATGGGGGTGTGTATGGGCCTCTTCCTGTATTATGGGGGGTGTGTATGGGCCTCTTCCTGTATTATGGGGGTGTGTATGGGCCTCTTCCTGTATTATGGGGTGTGTATGGGCCTCTTCCTGTATTATGGGGGTGTGTATGGGCCTCTTCCTGTATTATGGGATGTGTATGGGTCTCTTCCTGTATTATGGGATGTGTATCGGCCTCTTCCTGTATTATGGGGGGTGTATGGGCCTCTTCCTGTATTATGGGGATGTGTATGGGCCTCTTCCTGTATTATGGGGGTGTGTATGGGCCTCTTCCTGTATTATGGGGGTGTGTATGGGCCTCTTCCTGTATTATGGGGGTGTGTATGTCCCTCTTCCTGTATTATGGGGGTGTGTATGGGCCTCTTCCTGTATTATGGGATGTGTATGGGCCTCTTCCTGTATTTTGGGGTGTGTATGTCCCTCTTCCTGTATTATGGGGTGTGTATGGGCCTCTTCCTGTATTATGGGGGGTGTGTATGGGCCTCTTCCTGTATTATGGGGGTGTGTATGGGCCTCTTCCTGTATTATGGGGGTGTGTATGGGCCTCTTCCTGTATTATGGGGTGTGTATGGATCTCTTCCTGTATTATGGGGGTGTGTATGTCCCTCTTCCTGTATTATGGGGGGGTGTATGGGCCTCTTCCTGTATTATGGGGGTGTGTATGGGCCTCTTCCTGTATTATGGGGGTGTGTATGGGCCTCTTCCTGTATTATGGGGATGTGTATGTCCCTCTTCCTGTATTATGGGGGTGTGTATGGGCCTCTTCCTGTATTATGGTGGTGTGTATGGGCCTCTTCCTGTATTATGGGGGTGTGTATGAGCCTCTTCCTGTATTATGGGGGTGTGTATGGGCCTCTTCCTGTATTATGGGGGTGTGTATGGGCCTCTTCCTGTATTATGGGGATGTGTATGGGCCTCTTCCTGTATTATGGGGGTGTGTATGTCCCTCTTCCTGTATTATGGGGATGTGTATGTCCCTCTTCCTGTATTATGGGGGTGTGTATGTCCCTCTTCCTGTATTATGGGGGTGTGTATGGGCCTCTTCCTGTATTATGGGGATGTGTATGTCCCTCTTCCTGTATTATGGGGGTGTGTATGGGCCTCTTCCTGTATTATGGGGGTGTGTATGGGCCTCTTCCTGTATTATGGGGTGTGTATGGGCCTCTTCCTGTATTATGAGGGGTTTGTATGGGCCTCTTCCTGTATTATGGGATGTGTATGGGCCTCTTCCTGTATTATGGGGGTGTGTAAGGGCCTTTTCCTGTATTATGGGGGTGTGTATGGGCCTCTTCCTGTATTATGGGGGTGTGTATGGGCCTCTTCCTGTATTATGGGGGTGTGTATGAGCCTCTTCCTGTATTATGGGGGTGTGTATGGATCTCTTCCTGTATTATGGGGGTGTGTATGGGCCTCTTCCTGTATTATGGGGGTGTGTATGGATCTCTTCCTGTATTATGGGATGTGTATGGATCTCTTCCTGTATTATGGGATGTGTATGGATCTCTTCCTGTATTATGGGGATGTGTATGGGCCTCTTCCTGTATTATGGGGATGTGTATGGGCCTCTCCCTGTATTATGGGGGTGTGTATGGGCCTCTTCCTGTATTATGGGGTGTGTATGGACCTCTTCCTGTATTATGGGGGTGTGTATGGGCCTCTTCCTGTATTATGGGGGGTGTGTATGGGCCTCTTCCTGTATTATGGGGGTGTGTATGGGCCTCTTCCTGTATTATGGGGTGTGTGTGGGCCTCTTCTTGTATTATGGGGGGTGTGTGGGCCTCTTCCTGTATTATGGGGGTGTGTATGGGCCTCTTCCTGTATTATGGGGGTGTGTATGGGCCTCTTCCTGTATTATGGGGTGTGTATGGGCCTCTTCCTGTATTATGGGGGTGTGTATGGGCCTCTTCCTGTATTATGGGGGGGTGTATGGGCCTCTTCCTGTATTATGGGGATGTGTATGGGCCTCTTCCTGTATTATGGGGGTGTGTATGGGCCTCTTCCTGTATTATGGGGATGTGTATGGGCCTCTTCCTGTATTATGGGGGTGTGTATGGGCCTCTTCCTGTATTATGGGGGTGTGTATGGGCCTCTTCCTGTATTATGGGGGTGTGTATGGGCCTCTTCCTGTATTATGGGGGTGTGTATGTCCCTCTTCCTGTATTATGGGGATGTGTATGGGCCTCTTCCTGTATTATGGGATGTGTATGGGTCTCTTCCTGTATTATGGGATGTGTATCGGCCTCTTCCTGTATTATGGGGGTGTGTATGTCCCTCTTCCTGTATTATGGGGATGTGTATGGGCCTCTTCCTGTATTATGGGATGTGTATGGGCCTTTTCCTGTATTATGGGGTGTGTATGGGCCTCTTCCTGTATTATGGGATGTGTATGGGCCTCTTCCTGTATTATGGGGGTGTGTATGGGCCTCTTCCTGTATTATGGGGTGTGTATGGGTCTCTTCCTGTATTATGGGATGTGTATGGGCCTCTTCCTGTATTATGGGGTGTGTATGGGCCTCTTCCTGTATTATGGGATGTGTATGGGCCTCTTCCTGTATTATGGGGGTGTGTATGGGCCTCTTCCTGTATTATGGGGGGTGTGTATGGGCCTCTTCCTGTATTATGGGGGTGTGTATGGGCCTCTTCCTGTATTATGGGGGTGTGTATGGGCCTCTTCCTGTATTATGAGGGGTGTGTATGGGCCTCTTCCTGTATTATGGGGGTGTGTATGGGCCTCTTCCTGTATTATGGGGGGGTGTATGGGCCTCTTCCTGTATTATGGGATGTGTATGGGCCTCTTCCTGTATTATGGGGGTGTGTATGGGCCTCTTCCTGTATTATGGGGGTGTGTATGGGCCTCTTCCTGTATTATGGGGGTGTGTATGGGCCTCTTCCTGTATTATGGGGATGTGTATGTCCCTCTTCCTGTATTATGGGGATGTGTATGTCCCTCTTCCTGTATTATGGGGATGTGTATGGACCTCTTCCTGTATTATGGGGATGTGTATGGGCCTCTTCCTGTATTATGGGGATGTGTATGGGCCTCTTCCTGTATTATGGGGATGTGTATGGGTCTCTTCCTGTATTATGGGGTGTGTATGGGCCTCTTCCTGTATTATGGGATGTGTATGGGCCTCTTCCTGTATTATGGGGGTGTGTATGGGCCTCTTCCTGTATTATGGGGGGGTGTATGGGCCTCTTCCTGTATTATGGGGGTGTGTATGGGCCTCTTCCTGTATTATGGGGATGTGTATGAGCCTCTTCCTGTATTATGGGATGTGTATGGGCCTCTTCCTGTATTATGGGATGTGTATGGGCCTCTTCCTGTATTATGGGGGTGTGTATGGGCCTCTTCCTGTATTAGTAGAACTAGACGAGGTAAAAAGCACAGGGACACCGGGAGCCCAGTATCGTGTATTACCGTTGTGTGAGATAATTGGTTAAAAAATATAAAGAATTATACTCACAAGTCTGGGTTGCTATTAAGGCAACCACTATCCAAGCATGTGGAGAAGTACCGTCTCCACTCGGCCTTGTCTGGTCGCTGCTCCCAAAAACTACTACTATAACATATTATAGTGAGTCAGTCCCCACGTGGTGGGGTAATAAAGATATCAACAACACTGTAGGAGGCGCCCTTGTATCTAATAATAGCTTATACTCAATATATTAGGTAGATGTAGTGTGTCTTACCTGTTATATAGGCACATACACACGATTGTCATAAAATTGGGCTGCACTACTTCAGGCATACAGCACTGTATTTGACCCGAGGAAGCGACTTGTGGTCGCGAAACGCGTTGTCTACTTCGTAGTGCTACAATTAAAACCCAATTTTATGACAATCGTGTGTATGTGCCTATATAACAGGTAAGACACACTACATCTACCTAATATATTGAGTATAAGCTATTATTAGATACAAGGGCGCCTCCTACAGTGTTGTTGATATCTTCCTGTATTATGGGGGGGTGTATGGGCCTCTTCCTGTATTATGGGGATGTGTATGGGCCTCTTCCTGTATTATGGGGATGTGTATGGGCCTCTCCCTGTATTGGGGTGTGTATGTCCCTCTTCCTGTATTATGGGGGTGTGTATGGGCCTCTTCCTGTATTATGGGGATGTGTATGGGCCTCTTCCTGTATTATGGGGATGTGTATGGGCCTCTTCCTGTATTATGGGATGTGTATGGGCCTCTTCCTGTATTATGGGGTGTGTATGGGCCTCTTCCTGTATTATGGGGATGTGTATGGGCCTCTTCCTGTAATATGGGGGTGTGTATGGGCCTCTTCCTGTATTATGGGGGTGTGTATGGGCCTCTTCCTGTATTATGGGGGTGTGTATGGGCCTCTTCCTGTATTATGGGGGTGTGTATGGGCCTCTTCCTGTATTATGGGATGTGTATGGGTCTCTTCCTGTATTATGGGATGTGTATGGGGGTGTGTATGGGCCTCTTCCTGTATTATGGGGATGTGTATGGGCCTCTTCCTGTAATATGGGGGTGTGTATGGGCCTCTTCCTGTATTATGGGGGTGTGTATGGGCCTCTTCCTGTATTATGGGGGTGTGTATGGGCCTCTTCCTGTATTATGGGGGTGTGTATGGGCCTCTTCCTGTATTATGGGATGTGTATGGGTCTCTTCCTGTATTATGGGATGTGTATGGGCCTCTTCCTGTATTATGGGGTGTGTATGGGCCTCTTCCTGTATTATGGGATGTGTATGGGCCTCTTCCTGTATTATGGGATGTGTATGGGCCTCTTCCTGTATTATGGGGGTGTGTATGGGCCTCTTCCTGTATTATGGGATGTGTATGGGCCTCTTCCTGTATTATGGGATGTGTATGGGCCTCTTCCTGTATTATGGGATGTGTATGGGCCTCTTCCTGTATTATGGGGATGTGTATGGGCCTCTTCCTGTAATATGGGGGTGTGTATGGGCCTCTTCCTGTATTATGGGGGTGTGTATGGGCCTCTTCCTGTATTATGGGGATGTGTATGGGCCTCTTCCTGTATTATGGGGGTGTGTATGGGCCTCTTCCTGTATTATGGGATGTGTATGGGTCTCTTCCTGTATTATGGGATGTGTATGGGCCTCTTCCTGTATTATGGGGTGTGTATGGGCCTCTTCCTGTATTATGGGATGTGTATGGGCCTCTTCCTGTATTATGGGGGTGTGTATGGGCCTCTTCCTGTATTATGGGGGGTGTGTATGGGCCTCTTCCTGTATTATGGGGGTGTGTATGGGCCTCTTCCTGTATTATGGGGGTGTGTATGGGCCTCTTCCTGTATTATGAGGGGTGTGTATGGGCCTCTTCCTGTATTATGGGGGTGTGTATGGGCCTCTTCCTGTATTATGGGGGGGTGTATGGGCCTCTTCCTGTATTATGGGATGTGTATGGGCCTCTTCCTGTATTATGGGGGTGTGTATGGGCCTCTTCCTGTATTATGGGGATGTGTATGGGCCTCTTCCTGTATTATGGGGGTGTGTATGGGCCTCTTCCTTTATTATGGGGATGTGTATGTCCCTCTTCCTGTATTATGGGGATGTGTATGTCCCTCTTCCTGTATTATGGGGATGTGTATGGACCTCTTCCTGTATTATGGGGGGTGTATGGGCCTCTTCCTGTATTATGGGGGTGTGTATGGGCCTCTTCCTGTATTATGGGGGTGTGTATGGGCCTCTTCCTGTATTATGGGGGTGTGTATGGGCCTCTTCCTGTATTATGGGGGTGTGTATGGGCCTCTTCCTGTATTATGGGGTGTGTATGGGCCTCTTCCTGTATTATGGGGGTGTGTATGGGCCTCTTCCTGTATTATGGGGGTGTGTATGGGCCTCTTCCTGTATTATGGGGGTGTGTATGGGCCTCTTCCTGTATTATGGGGGTGTGTATGGGCCTCTTCCTGTATTATGGGATGTGTATGGATCTCTTCCTGTATTAAGGGGATGTGTATGGGCCTCTTCCTGTATTATGGGGATGTGTATGGGCCTCTTCCTGTATTATGGAGGTGTGTATGGGCCTCTTCCTGTATTATGGGGGGTTATATGGGCCTCTTCCTGTATAATGGGGGTGTGTATGGGCCTCTTCCTGTATTATGGGGGTGTGTATGGGCCTCTTCCTGTATTATGGGGATGTGTATGGGCCTCTTCCTGTATTATGGGGGTGTGTATGGGCCTCTTCCTGTATTATGGGGGGGTGTATGGGCCTCTTCCTGTATTATGGGGGTGTGTATGGGCCTCTTCCTGTATTATGGGGATGTGTATGAGCCTCTTCCTGTATTATGGGATGTGTATGGGCCTCTTCCTGTATTATGGGGGTGTGTATGGGCCTCTTCCTGTATTATGGGGGGGTGTATGGGCCTCTTCCTGTATTATGGGGATGTGTATGGGCCTCTTCCTGTATTATGGGGATGTGTATGGGCCTCTCCCTGTATTGGGGTGTGTATGTCCCTCTTCCTGTATTATGGGGGTGTGTATGGGCCTCTTCCTGTATTATGGGGATGTGTATGGGCCTCTTCCTGTATTATGGGGATGTGTATGGGCCTCTTCCTGTATTATGGGATGTGTATGGGCCTCTTCCTGTATTATGGGGTGTGTATGGGCCTCTTCCTGTATTATGGGGATGTGTATGGGCCTCTTCCTGTAATATGGGGGTGTGTATGGGCCTCTTCCTGTATTATGGGGGTGTGTATGGGCCTCTTCCTGTATTATGGGGGTGTGTATGGGTCTCTTCCTGTATTATGGGGTGTGTATCGGCCTCTTCCTGTATTATGGGGGTGTGTATGGGCCTCTTCCTGTATTATGGGGGGGTGTATGGGCCTCTTCCTGTATTATGGGGTGTGTATGGGCCTCTTCCTGTATTATGGGGGTGTGTATGGGCCTCTTCCTGTATTATGGGGGTGTGTATGGGCCTCTTCCTGTATTATGGGGGTGTGTATGGGCCTCTTCCTGTATTATGGGGGTGTGTATGGGCCTCTTCCTGTATTATGGGGATGTGTATGGGCCTCTTCCTGTATTATGGGATGTGTATGGACCTCTTCCTGTATTATGGGGGTGTGTATGGGCCTCTTCCTGTATTATGGGGGTGTGTATGGGCCTCTTCCTGTATTATGGGGGTGTGTATGGGCCTCTTCCTGTATTATGGGGGTGTGTATGGGCCTCTTCCTGTATTATGGGGTGTGTATCGGCCTCTTCCTGTATTATGGGGGTGTGTATGGGCCTCTTCCTGTATTATGGGGGTGTGTATGGGCCTCTTCCTGTATTATGGGGGTGTGTATGGGCCTCTTCCTGTATTATGGGGGTGTGTATGGGCCTCTTCCTGTATTATGGGGATGTGTATGGGCCTCTTCCTGTATTATGGGGGTGTGTATGGGCCTCTTCCTGTATTATGGGGATGTGTATGGGCCTCTTCCTGTATTATGGGGGTGTGTATGGGCCTCTTCCTGTATTATGGGGGTGTGTATGGGCCTCTTCCTGTATAATGGGGGTGTGTATGGGCCTCTTCCTGTATTATGGGGGTGTGTATGGGCCTCTTCCTGTATTATGGGGGTGTGTATGGGCCTCTTCCTGTATTATGGGGGTGTGTATGGGCCTCTTCCTGTATTATGGGGTGTGTATGGGCCACTTCCTGTATTATGGGGGTGTGTATGGGCCTCTTCCTGTATTATGGGGGTGTGTATGGGCCTCTTCCTGTATTATGGGATGTGTATGGGCCTCTTCCTGTATTATGGGGATGTGTATGGGCCTCTTCCTGTATTATGGGGGTGTGTATGGGCCTCTTCCTGTATTATGGGGATGTGTGTATGGGCCTCTTCCTGTATTATGGGGTGTGTATGGGCCTCTTCCTGTATTATGGGATGTGTATGGGCCTCTTCCTGTATTATGGGGGTGTGTATGGGCCTCTTCCTGTATTATGGGGATGTGTATGGATCTCTTCCTGTATTATGGGGGTGTGTATGGGCCTCTTCCTGTATTATGGGGTGTGTATGGGCCTCTTCCTGTATTATGGGATGTGTATGGGCCTCTTCCTGTATTATGGGGGTGTGTATGGGCCTCTTCCTGTATTATGGGGGTGTGTATGGGCCTCTTCCTGTATTATGGGATGTGTATGGATCTCTTCCTGTATTATGGGGTGTGTATCGGCCTCTTCCTGTATTATGGGGGTGTGTATGTCCCTCTTCCTGTATTATGGGATGTGTATGGATCTCTTCCTGTATTATGGGGTGTGTATGGGCCTCTTCCTGTATTATGGGATGTGTATGTCCCTCTTCCTGTATTATGGGGGTGTGTATGGGCATCTTCCTGTATTATGGGATGTGTATGGACCTCTTCCTGTATTATGGGGATGTGTATGGGCCTCTTCCTGTATTATGGGGTGTGTATGGGTCTCTTCCTGTATTATGGGATGTGTATGGGCCTCTTCCTGTATTATGGGATGTGTATGGATCTCTTCCTGTATTATGGGGGTGTGTATGGGCCTCTTCCTGTATTATGGGGGTGTGTATGGGCCTCTTCCTGTATTATGGGGGTGTGTATGGACCTCTTCCTGTATTATGGGGATGTGTATGGGCCTCTTCCTGTATTATGGGGATGTGTATGGATCTCTTCCTGTATTATGGGGGTGTGTATGGGCCTCTTCCTGTATTATGGGGTGTGTATGGGCCTCTTCCTGTATTATGGGGTGTGTATGGGCCTCTTCCTGTATTATGGGGATGTGTATGGGCCTCTTCCTGTATTATGGGGGTGTGTATGGGCCTCTTCCTGTATTATGGGGGTGTGTAAGGGCCTCTTCCTGTATTATGGGGGTGTGTATGGGCCTCTTCCTGTATTATGGGGGTGTGTATGGGCCTCTTCCTGTATTATGGGGGTGTGTATGGGCCTCTTCCTGTATTATGGGGGTGTGTATGGGCCTCTTCCTGTATTATGGGGGGTGTATGGGCCTCTTCCTGTATTATGGGGGTGTGTATGGGCCTCTTCCTGTATTATGGGATGTATGGGCCTCTTCCTGTATTATGGGGATGTGTATGGGCCTCTTCCTGTATTATGAGATGTGTATGGGCCTCTTCCTGTATTATGGGATGTGTATGGGCCTCTTCCTGTATTATGGGGTGTGTATGGGCCTCTTCCTGTATTATGGGGATGTGTATGGGCCTCTTCCTGTATTATGGGGGTGTGTATGGATCTCTTCCTGTATTATGGGATGTGTATGGGCCTCTTCCTGTATTATGGGGGTGTGTATGGGCCTCTTCCTGTATTATGGGGGTGTGTATGGGCCTCTTCCTGTATTATGGGGGTGTGTATGGGCCTCTTCCTGTATTATGGGGTGTGTATGGGCCTCTTCCTGTATTATGGGATGTGTATGGATCTCTTCCTGTATTATGGGGATGTGTATGGGCCTCTTCCTGTATTATGGGATGTGTATGGGCCTCTTCCTGTATTATGGGGGTGTGTATGGGCCTCTTCCTGTATTATGGGGGTGTGTATGGGCCTCTTCCTGTATTATGGGGGTGTGTATGGGCCTCTTCCTGTATTATGGGGTGTGTATGGGCCTCTTCCTGTATTATGGGATGTGTATGGATCTCTTCCTGTATTATGGGGATGTGTATGGGCCTCTTCCTGTATTATGGGATGTGTATGGGCCTCTTCCTGTATTATGGGGATGTGTATGGGCCTCTTCCTGTATTATGGGATGTGTATGGGCCTCTTCCTGTATTATGGGGTGTGTATGGGCCTCTTCCTGTATTATGGGATGTGTATGGATCTCTTCCTGTATTATGGGGATGTGTATGGGCCTCTTCCTGTATTATGGGATGTGTATGGGCCTCTTCCTGTATTATGGGGTGTGTATGGGCCTCTTCCTGTATTATGGGGATGTGTATGGGCCTCTTCCTGTATTATGGGGATGTGTATGGGCCTCTTCCTGTATTATGGGATGTGTATGGGCCTCTTCCTGTATTATGGGGTGTGTATGGGCCTCTTCCTGTATTATGGGGATGTGTATGGGCCTCTTCCTGTAATATGGGGGTGTGTATGGGCCTCTTCCTGTATTATGGGGGTGTGTATGGGCCTCTTCCTGTATTATGGGGGTGTGTATGGGCCTCTTCCTGTATTATGGGGGTGTGTATGGGCCTCTTCCTGTATTATGGGGGTGTGTATGGGCTTCTTCCTGTATTATGGGTGTGTGTATGGGCCTCTTCCTGTATTATGGGGGTGTGTATGGGTCTCTTCCTGTATTATGGGGTGTGTATCGGCCTCTTCCTGTATTATGGGGGTGTGTATGGGCCTCTTCCTGTATTATGGGGGTGTGTATGGGCCTCTTCCTGTATTATGGGATGTGTATGGGCCTCTTCCTGTATTATGGGGGTGTGTATGGGCCTCTTCCTGTATTATGGGGTGTGTATGGGTCTCTTCCTGTATTATGGGGGTGTGTATGGGCCTCTTCCTGTATTATGGGATGTGTATGGGCCTCTTCCTGTATTATGGGGGTGTGTATAGGCCTCTTCCTGTATTATGGGGATGTGTATGGACCTCTTCCTGTATTATGGGGGTGTGTATGGATCTCTTCCTGTATTATGGGGGTGTGTATGGATCTCTTCCTGTATTATGGGGATGTGTATGGATCTCTTCCTGTATTATGGGGGTGTGTATGGATCTCTTCCTGTATTATGGGGATGTGTATGTCCCTCTTCCTGTATTATGGGGGTGTGTATGGGCCTCTTCCTGTATTATGGGGATGTGTATGGGCCTCTTCCTGTATTATGGGGGGGTGTATGGGCCTCTTCCTGTATTATGGGGTGTGTATGGATCTCTTCCTGTATTATGGGGGTGTGTATGGATCTCTTCCTGTATTATGGGGGTGTGTATGTCCCTCTTCCTGTATTATGGGATGTGTATGGGCCTCTTCCTGTATTATGGTGGTGTGTATGGGCCTCTTCCTGTATTATGGGGATGTGTATGGGCCTCTTCCTGTATTATGGGGGTGTGTATGGGCCTCTTCCTGTATTATGGGGGTGTGTATGGGCCTCTTCCTGTATTATGGGGGTGTATGGGCCTCTTCCTGTATTATGGGGGTGTGTATGTCCCTCTTCCTGTATTATGGGGGTGTGTATGGATCTCTTCCTGTATTATGGGATGTGTATGGATCTCTTCCTGTATTATGGGATGTGTATGGATCTCTTCCTGTATTATGGGGTGTGTATGGGTCTCTTCCTGTATTATGGGGTGTGTATGGGTCTGTTCCTGTATTATGGGGGGTGTATGGGCCTCTTCCTGTATTATGGGGTGTGTATGGGCCTCATCCTGTATTATGGGATGTGTATGGATCTCTTCCTGTATTATGGGGATGTGTATGGGCCTCTTCCTGTATTATGGGGGTGTGTATGGGCCTCTTCCTGTATTATGGGGGTGTGTATGGGCCTCTTCCTGTATTATGGGGGTGTGTATGTCCCTCTTCCTGTATTATGGGATGTGTATGGATCTCTTCCTGTATTATGGGGATGTGTATGGGCCTCTTCCTGTATTATGGGGGTGTGTATGGGCCTCTTCCTGTATTATGGGGATGTGTATGGGCCTCTTCCTGTATTATGGGGGGTTATATGGGCCTCTTCCTGTATAATGGGGGTGTGTATGGGCCTCTTTCTGTATTATGGGGGTGTGTATGGGCCTCTTCCTGTATTATGGGGATGTGTATGGGCCTCTTCCTGTATTATGGGGGTGTGTATGGGCCTCTTCCTGTATTATGGGGGGGTGTATGGGCCTCTTCCTGTATTATGGGGGGGTGTATGGGCCTCTTCCTGTATTATGGGGATGTGTATGAGCCTCTTCCTGTATTATGGGATGTGTATGGGCCTCTTCCTGTATTATGGGATGTGTATGGGCCTCTTCCTGTATTATGGGGGTGTGTATGGGCCTCTTCCTGTATTATGGGGGGGTGTATGGGCCTCTTCCTGTATTATGGGGATGTGTATGGGCCTCTTCCTGTATTATGGGGATGTGTATGGGCCTCTCCCTGTATTATGGGGGTGTGTATGGGCCTCTTCCTGTATTATGGGGATGTGTATGGGCCTCTTCCTGTATTATGGGGATGTGTATGGGCCTCTTCCTGTATTATGGGATGTGTATGGGCCTCTTCCTGTATTATGGGGTGTGTATGGGCCTCTTCCTGTATTATGGGGATGTGTATGGGCCTCTTCCTGTAATATGGGGGTGTGTATGGGCCTCTTCCTGTATTATGGGGGTGTGTATGGGCCTCTTCCTGTATTATGGGGGTGTGTATGGGCCTCTTCCTGTATTATGGGGGTGTGTATGGGCTTCTTCCTGTATTATGGGGGTGTGTATGGGTCTCTTCCTGTATTATGGGGGTGTGTATGGGCCTCTTCCTGTATTATGGGGGTGTGTATGGGCCTCTTCCTGTATTATGGGGGTGTGTATGGGCCTCTTCCTGTATTATGGGGTGTGTATGGGCCTCTTCCTGTATTATGGGGGTGTGTATGGGCCTCTTCCTGTAATATGGGGGTGTGTATGGGTCTCTTCCTGTATTATGGGGATGTGTATGGGTCTCTTCCTGTATTATGGGGGTGTGTATGGGCCTCTTCCTGTATTATGGGATGTGTATGGGCCTCTTCCTGTATTATGGGGTGTGTATGGGCCTCTTCCTGTATTATGGGGATGTGTATGGGCCTCTTTCTGTAATATGGGGGTGTGTATGTCCCTCTTCCTGTATTATGGGGGTGTGTATGGGCCTCTTCCTGTATTATGGGGGTGTGTATGGGCCTCTTCCTGTATTATGGGGGTGTGTATGGGCCTCTTCCTGTATTATGGGATGTGTATGGGCCTCTTCCTGTATTATGGGGTGTGTATGGGCCTCTTCCTGTATTATGGGGATGTGTATGGGCCTCTTTCTGTAATATGGGGGTGTGTATGTCCCTCTTCCTGTAATATGGGGGTGTGTATGGGCCTCTTCCTGTATTATGGGGGTGTGTATGGGCCTCTTCCTGTATTATGGGGGTGTGTATGGGCCTCTTCCTGTATTATGGGGATGTGTATGGGCCTCTTCCTGTATTATGGGGGTGTGTATGGGCCTCTTCCTGTATTATGGGGGTGTGTATGGATCTCTTCCTGTATTATGGGGATGTGTATGGGCCTCTTCCTGTATTATGGGGTGTGTAAGGGCCTCTTCCTGTATTATGGGGGTGTGTATGGGCCTCTTCCTGTATTATGGGGGTGTGTATGGGCCTCTTCCTGTATTATGGGGGGGTGTATGGGCCTCTTCCTGTATTATGGGGGGGGTGTATGGGCCTCTTCCTGTATTATGGGGGTGTGTATGGGCCTCTTCCTGTATTATGGGGGTGTATGGGCCTCTTCCTGTATTATGGGGGTGTGTATGTCCCTCTTCCTGTATTATGGGGGTGTGTATGGATCTCTTCCTGTATTATGGGATGTGTATGGATCTCTTCCTGTATTATGGGATGTGTATGGATCTCTTCCTGTATTATGGGGTGTGTATGGGTCTCTTCCTGTATTATGGGGGGTGTATGGGCCTCTTCCTGTATTATGGGGTGTGTATGTCCCTCTTCCTGTATTATGGGATGTGTATGGATCTCTTCCTGTATTATGGGGATGTGTATGGGCCTCTTCCTGTATTATGGGATGTGTATGGACCTCTTCCTGTATTATGGGGGTGTGTATGGGCCTCTTCCTGTATTATGGGGGTGTGTATGGATCTCTTCCTGTATTATGGGGGTGTGTATGGGCCTCTTCCTGTATTATGGGATGTGTATGGACCTCTTCCTGTATTATGGGGGTGTGTATGGGCCTCTTCCTGTATTATGGGGGTGTGTATGGGCCTCTTCCTGTATTATGGGGTGTGTATGGGCCTCTTCCTGTATTATGGGGATGTGTATGGGCCTCTTCCTGTATTATGGGGGTGTGTATAGGCCTCTTCCTGTATTATGGGGATGTGTATGGACCTCTTCCTGTATTATGGGGGTGTGTATGGGCCTCTTCCTGTATTATGGGGATGTGTATGGGCCTCTTCCTGTATTATGGGGGTGTGTATGGGCCTCTTCCTGTATTATGGGGGTGTGTATGGGCCTCTTCCTGTATTATGGGGGTGTGTATGGGCCTCTTCCTGTATTATGGGGATGTGTATGGACCTCTTCCTGTATTATGGGGATGTGTATGGGTCTCTTCCTGTATTATGGGGGTGTGTATGGGCCTCTTCCTGTATTATGGGGGTGTGTATGGGCCTCTTCCTGTATTATGGGGATGTGTATGGGCCTCTTCCTGTATTATGGGGATGTGTATGGGTCTCTTCCTGTATTATGGGGGTGTGTATGGGCCTCTTCCTGTATTATGGGGGTGTGTATGGGCCTCTTCCTGTATTATGGGGATGTGTATGGACCTCTTCCTGTATTATGGGGGTGTGTATGGGCCTCTTCCTGTATTATGGGGATGTGTATGGGCCTCTTCCTGTATTATGGGGATGTGTATGGGTCTCTTCCTGTATTATGGGGTGTGTATGGGCCTCTTCCTGTATTATGGGGGTGTGTATGGGCCTCTTCCTGTATTATGGGGGTGTGTATGGGCCTCTTCCTGTATTATGGGGGTGTGTATGGATCTCTTCCTGTATTATGGGGGTGTGTATGGGCCTCTTCCTGTATTATGGGGGTGTGTATGGGCCTCTTCCTGTATTATGGGGGTGTGTATGGGCCTCTTCCTGTATTATGGGGGTGTATGGGCCTCTTCCTGTATTATGGGGGTGTGTATGTCCCTCTTCCTGTATTATGGGGGTGTGTATGGATCTCTTCCTGTATTATGGGATGTGTATGGATCTCTTCCTGTATTATGGGGTGTGTATGGGTCTCTTCCTGTATTATGGGGGGTGTATGGGCCTCTTCCTGTATTATGGGGGTGTGTATGTCCCTCTTCCTGTATTATGGGGATGTGTATGGGCCTCTTCCTGTATTATGGGGGTGTGTATGGGCCTCTTCCTGTATTATGGGGTGTGTATGGGCCTCTTCCTGTATTATGGGGGTGTGTATGGGCCTCTTCCTGTATTATGGGGTGTGTATGGATCTCTTCCTGTATTATGGGATGTGTATGGATCTCTTCCTGTATTATGGGGTGTGTATGGGTCTCTTCCTGTATTATGGGGGGTGTATGGGCCTCTTCCTGTATTATGGGGTGTGTATGTCCCTCTTCCTGTATTATGGGATGTGTATGGATCTCTTCCTGTATTATGGGGATGTGTATGTCCCTCTTCCTGTATTATGGGATGTGTATGGGCCTCTTCCTGTATTATGGGGTGTGTATGTCCCTCTTCCTGTATTATGGGATGTGTATGGATCTCTTCCTGTATTATGGGGGTGTGTATGGGCCTCTTCCTGTATTATGGGGGTGTGTATGGGCCTCTTCCTGTATTATGGGGGTGTGTATGGGCCTCTTCCTGTATTATGGGGGTGTGTATGGGCCTCTTCCTGTATTATGGGGATGTGTATGGGCCTCTTCCTGTATTATGGGGGTGTGTATGGGCCTCTTCCTGTATTATGGGGGTGTGTATGGGCCTCTTCCTGTATTATGGGGGTGTGTATGGGCCTCTTCCTGTATTATGGGGATGTGTATGGGCCTCTTCCTGTATTATGGGGGTGTGTATGGGCCTCTTCCTGTATTATGGGGGTGTGTATGGGCCTCTTCCTGTATTATGGGGGTGTGTATGGGCCTCTTCCTGTATTATGGGGGTGTGTATGGGCCTCTTCCTGTATTATGGGGATGTGTATGTCCCTCTTCCTGTATTATGGGGATGTGTATGTCCCTCTTCCTGTATTATGGGGATGTGTATGGACCTCTTCCTGTATTATGGGGGTGTGTATGGGCCTCTTCCTGTATTATGGGGATGTGTATGGGCCTCTTCCTGTATTATGGGGGTGTGTATGGGCCTCTTCCTGTATTATGGGGGGTTATATGGGCCTCTTCCTGTATAATGGGGGTGTGTATGGGCCTCTTCCTGTATTATGGGGGTGTGTATGGGCCTCTTCCTGTATTATGGGGATGTGTATGGGCCTCTTCCTGTATTATGGGGGGGTGTATGGGCCTCTTCCTGTATTATGGGGGTGTGTATGGGCCTCTTCCTGTATTATGGGGATGTGTATGAGCCTCTTCCTGTATTATGGGATGTGTATGGGCCTCTTCCTGTATTATGGGATGTGTATGGGCCTCTTCCTGTATTATGGGGGTGTGTATGGGCCTCTTCCTGTATTATGGGGGGGTGTATGGGCCTCTTCCTGTATTATGGGGATGTGTATGGGCCTCTTCCTGTATTATGGGGATGTGTATGGGCCTCTCCCTGTATTGGGGTGTGTATGTCCCTCTTCCTGTATTATGGGGGTGTGTATGGGCCTCTTCCTGTATTATGGGGATGTGTATGGGCCTCTTCCTGTATTATGGGGATGTGTATGGGCCTCTTCCTGTATTATGGGATGTGTATGGGCCTCTTCCTGTATTATGGGGTGTGTATGGGCCTCTTCCTGTATTATGGGGATGTGTATGGGCCTCTTCCTGTAATATGGGGGTGTGTATGGGCCTCTTCCTGTATTATGGGGGTGTGTATGGGCTTCTTCCTGTATTATGGGGGTGTGTATGGGCCTCTTCCTGTATTATGGGGGTGTGTATGGGTCTCTTCCTGTATTATGGGGTGTGTATCGGCCTCTTCCTGTATTATGGGGGTGTGTATGGGCCTCTTCCTGTATTATGGGGGTGTGTATGGGCCTCTTCCTGTATTATGGGGTGTGTATGGGCCTCTTCCTGTATTATGGGGGTGTGTATGGGCCTCTTCCTGTATTATGGGGGTGTGTATGGGCCTCTTCCTGTATTATGGGGGTGTGTATGGGCCTCTTCCTGTATTATGGGGATGTGTATGGGCCTCTTCCTGTATTATGGGATGTGTATGGACCTCTTCCTGTATTATGGGGGTGTGTATGGGCCTCTACCTGTATTATGGGGGTGTGTATGGGCCTCTTCCTGTATTATGGGGGTGTGTATGGGCCTCTTCCTGTATTATGGGGGTGTGTATGGGCCTCTTCCTGTATTATGGGGGTGTGTATGGGCCTCTTCCTGTATTATGGGGGTGTGTATGGGCCTCTTCCTGTATTAGGGGGGTGTGTATGGGCCTCTTCCTGTATTATGGGGGTGTGTATGGGCCTCTTCCTGTATTATGGGGATGTGTATGGGCCTCTTCCTGTATTATGGGGGTGTGTATGGGCCTCTTCCTGTATTATGGGGATGTGTATGGGCCTCTTCCTGTATTATGGGGGTGTGTATGGGCCTCTTCCTGTATTATGGGATGTGTATGGGCCTCTTCCTGTATTATGGGATGTGTATGGGCCTCTTCCTGTATTATGGGATGTGTATGGGCCTCTTCCTGTATTATGGGGGTGTGTATGGGCCTCTTCCTGTATTATGGGGGTGTGTATGGGCCTCTTCCTGTATTATGGGATGTGTATGGATCTCTTCCTGTATTATGGGGTGTGTATCGGCCTCTTCCTGTATTATGGGGGTGTGTATGGGCCTCTTCCTGTATTATGGGGATGTGTATGGATCTCTTCCTGTATTATGGGGGTGTGTATGGGCCTCTTCCTGTATTATGGGGTGTGTATGGGCCTCTTCCTGTATTATGGGGTGTGTATGGGCCTCTTCCTGTATTATGGGGGTGTGTATGGGCCTCTTCCTGTATTATGGGGGTGTGTAAGGGCCTCTTCCTGTATTATGGGGGTGTGTATGGGCCTCTTCCTGTATTATGGGGGTGTGTATGGGCCTCTTCCTGTATTATGGGGGGGTGTATGGGCCTCTTCCTGTATTATGGGGGTGTGTATGGGCCTCTTCCTGTATTATGGGGGGTGTATGGGCCTCTTCCTGTATTATGGGGGTGTGTATGGGCCTCTTCCTGTATTATGGGATGTATGGGCCTCTTCCTGTATTATGGGGATGTGTATGGGCCTCTTCCTGTATTATGGGATGTGTATGGGCCTCTTCCTGTATTATGGGATGTGTATGGGCCTCTTCCTGTATTATGGGGTGTGTATGGATCTCTTCCTGTATTATGGGGGTGTGTATGGGCCTCTTCCTGTATTATGGGGATGTGTATGGATCTCTTCCTGTATTATGGGGTGTGTAAGGGCCTCTTCCTGTATTATGGGGATGTGTATGGGCCTCTTCCTGTATTATGGGGTGTGTAAGGGCCTCTTCCTGTATTATGGGGGTGTGTATGGGCCTCTTCCTGTATTATGGGGGTGTGTATGGGCCTCTTCCTGTATTATGGGGGTGTGTATGGACCTCTTCCTGTATTATGGGGTGTGTATGGGCCTCTTCCTGTATTATGGGGGTGTGTATGGGCCTCTTCCAGTATTATGGGGGTGTGTATGGGCCTCTTCCTGTATTATGGGGGTGTGTATGGGCCTCTTCCTGTATTATGGGGTGTGTATGGGCCTCTTCCTGTATTATGGGGGTGTGTATGGGCCTCTTCCTGTATTATGGGGGTGTGTATGGGCCTCTTCCTGTATTATGGGGGTGTGTATGGGCCTCTTCCTGTATTATGGGGGGGTGTATGGGCCTCTTCCTGTATTATGGGGGTGTGTATGGGCCTCTTCCTGTATTATGGGGGTGTGTATGGGCCTCTTCCTGTATTATGGGGGTGTGTATGGGCCTCTTCCTGTATTATGGGGGTGTGTATGGGCCTCTTCCTGTATTATGGGGGTGTGTATGGGCCTCTTCCTGTATTATGGGGGTGTGTATGGGCCTCTTCCTGTATTATGGGGGTGTGTATGGGCCTCTTCCTGTATTATGGGGGTGTGTATGGGCCTCTTCCTGTATTATGGGGGTGTGTATGGGCCTCTTCCTGTATTATGGGGGTGTATGGGCCTCTTCCTGTATTATGGGGGTGTGTATGTCCCTCTTCCTGTATTATGGGGGTGTGTATGGATCTCTTCCTGTATTATGGGATGTGTATGGATCTCTTCCTGTATTATGGGGGTGTGTATGGGCCTCTTCCTGTATTATGGGGGTGTGTATGGGCCTCTTCCTGTATTATGGGGATGTGTATGGGCCTCTTCCTGTATTATGGGATGTTTATGGGTCTCTTCCTGTATTATGGGGGGTGTATGGGCCTCTTCCTGTATTATGGGGTGTCTATGTCCCTCTTCCTGTATTATGGGATGTGTATGGGCCTCTTCCTGTATTATAGGTGTGTATGGGCCTCTTCCTGTATTATGGGGGTGTGTATGGGCCTCTTCCTGTATTATGGGGGTGTGTATGGGCCTCTTCCTGTATTATGGGGTGTGTATGGGCCTCTTCCTGTATTATGGGGGTGTGTATGGGCCTCTTCCTGTATTATGGGGATGTGTATGTCCCTCTTCCTGTATTATGGGGATGTGTATGGACCTCTTCCTGTATTATGGGGTGTGTATGGGCCTCTTCCTGTATTATGGGGATGTGTATGTCCCTCTTCCTGTATTATGGGGGTGTGTATAGGCCTCTTCCTGTATTATGGGGATGTGTATGGGCCTCTTCCTGTATTATGGGATGTGTATGGGCCTCTTCCTGTATTATGGGGTGTGTATGGGCCTCTTCCTGTATTATGGGGATGTGTATGTCCCTCTTCCTGTATTATGGGGGTGTGTATGTCCCTCTTCCTGTATTATGGGGGTGTGTATGGGCCTCTTCCTGTATTATGGGGGTGTGTATGGACCTCTTCCTGTATTATGGGGGTGTGTATGGGCCTCTTCCTGTATTATGGGGGTGTGTATGGGCCTCTTCCTGTATTATGGGATGTGTATGGGCCTCTTCCTGTATTATGGGGATGTGTATGGGCCTCTTCCTGTATTATGGGGGGTGTGTATGGGCCTCTTCCTGTATTATGGGGGTGTGTATGGGCCTCTTCCTGTATTATGGGGGGTGTGTATGGGCCTCTTCCTGTATTATGGGGGTGTGTATGGGCCTCTTCCTGTATTATGGGATGTGTATGGGCCTCTTCCTGTATTATGGGATGTGTATGGGCCTCTTCCTGTATTATGGGGTGTGTATGGGCCTCTTCCTGTATTATGGGGGTGTGTATGGGCCTCTTCCTGTATTATGGGGGTGTGTATGGGCCTCTTCCTGTATTATGGGGATGTGTATGGGCCTCTTCCTGTATTATGAGGGTGTGTATGGGCCTCTTCCTGTATTATGGGGGTGTGTATGGGTCTCTTCCTGTATTATGGGGTGTATGAGCCTCTTCCTGTATTATGGGGTGTGTATGGATCTCTTCCTGTATTATGGGGGTGTGTATGGCCCTCTTCCTGTATTATGGGGTGTGTATGGGCCTCTTCCTGTATTATGGGGGTGTGTATGGGCCTCTTCCTGTATTATGGGGGTGTGTATGGGCCTCTTCCTGTATTATGGGGTGTGTATGGGCCTCTTCCTGTATTATGGGGGTGTGTATGGGCCTCTTCCTGTATTATGGGGGTGTGTATGGGCCTCTTCCTGTATTATGGGGGTGTGTATGGGCCTCTTCCTGTATTATGGGGGTGTGTATGGGCCTCTTCCTGTATTATGGGGGTGTGTATGGGCCTCTTCCTGTATTATGGGGGTGTGTATGGGCCTCTTCCTGTATTATGGGGGTGTGTATGGGCCTCTTCCTGTATTATGGGGGTGTGTATGGGCCTCTTCCTGTATTATGGGGGTGTGTATGGGCCTCTTCCTGTATTATGGGGGTGTGTATGGGCCTCTTCCTGTATTATGGGGATGTGTATGGGCCTCTTCCTGTATTATGGGATGTGTATGGGCCTCTTCCTGTATTATGGGATGTGTATGGGCCTCTTCCTGTATTATGGGGATGTGTATGGGCCTCTTCCTGTATTATGGGGGTGTGTATGGGCCTCTTCCTGTATTATGTGGGTGTGTATGGGCCTCTTCCTGTATTATGGGGGTGTGTATGGGCCTCTTCCTGTATTATGTGGGTGTGTATGGGCCTCTTCCTGTATTATGGGGGTGTGTATGGGCCTCTTCCTGTATTATGGGGATGTGTATGGGCCTCTTCCTGTATTATGGGATGTGTATGGGCCTCTTCCTGTATTATGGGATGTGTATGGGCCTCTTCCTGTATTATGGGGATGTGTATGGGCCTCTTCCTGTATTATGGGGGTGTGTATGGGCCTCTTCCTGTATTATGGGGGTGTGTATGGGCCTCTTCCTGTATTATGGGGGTGTGTATGGGCCTCTTCCTGTATTATGGGGATGTGTATGGGCCTCTTCCTGTATTATGGGGGTGTGTATGGGCCTCTTCCTGTATTATGGGGGTGTGTATGTCCCTCTTCCTGTATTATGGGGGTGTGTATGGGCCTCTTCCTGTATTATGGGGGGTGTGTATGGGCCTCTTCCTGTATTATGGGGTGTGTATGTCCCTCTTCCTGTATTATGGGGTGTGTATGGGCCTCTTCCTGTATTATGGGGGTGTGTATGGGCCTCTTCCTGTATTATGGGGTGTGTATGGGCCTCTTCCTGTATTATGGGGGTGTGTATGAGCCTCTTCCTGTATTATGGGATGTGTATGGGCCTCTTCCTGTATTATGGGGGTGTGTATGGGCCTCTTCCTGTATTATGGGATGTGTATGGGCCTCTTCCTGTATTTTGGGGTGTGTATGTCCCTCTTCCTGTATTATGGGGTGTGTATGGGCCTCTTCCTGTATTATGGGGGGTGTGTATGGGCCTCTTCTTGTATTATGGGGGTGTGTATGGGCCTCTTCCTGTATTATGGAGGTGTGTATGGGCCTCTTCCTGTATTATGGGGTGTGTATGGATCTCTTCCTGTATTATGGGGGTGTGTATGGATCTCTTCCTGTATTATGGGGGTGTGTATGGGCCTCTTCCTGTATTATGGGGTGTGTATGGGCCTCTTCCTGTATTATGGGGATGTGTATGGGCGTCTTCCTGTATTATGGGGATGTGTATGGGCCTCTTCCTGTATTATGGGTGTGTGTATGGGCCTCTTCCTGTATTATGGGGGTGTGTATGGGCCTCTTCCTGTATTATGGGGGTGTGTATGGGCCTCTTCCTGTATTATGGGGGTGTATGGGCCTCTTCCTGTATTATGGGGGTGTGTATGTCCCTCTTCCTGTATTATGGGGATGTGTATGGGCCTCTTCCTGTATTATGGGATGTGTATGGGTCTCTTCCTGTATTATGGGATGTGTATCGGCCTCTTCCTGTATTATGGGGGTGTGTATGTCCCTCTTCCTGTATTATGGGGATGTGTATGGGCCTCTTCCTGTATTATGGGATGTGTATGGGTCTCTTCCTGTATTATGGGATGTGTATGGGCCTCTTCCTGTATTATGGGGTGTGTATGGGCCTCTTCCTGTATTATGGGATGTGTATGGGCCTCTTCCTGTATTATGGGGGTGTGTATGGGCCTCTTCCTGTATTATGGGGGGTGTGTATGGGCCTCTTCCTGTATTATGGGGGTGTGTATGGGCCTCTTCCTGTATTATGGGGGTGTGTATGGGCCTCTTCCTGTATTATGAGGGGTGTGTATGGGCCTCTTCCTGTATTATGGGGGTGTGTATGGGCCTCTTCCTGTATTATGGGGGGGTGTATGGGCCTCTTCCTGTATTATGGGATGTGTATGGGCCTCTTCCTGTATTATGGGGGTGTGTATGGGCCTCTTCCTGTATTATGGGGGTGTGTATGGGCCTCTTCCTGTATTATGGGGGTGTGTATGGGCCTCTTCCTGTATTATGGGGATGTTTATGTCCCTCTTCCTGTATTATGGGGATGTGTATGTCCCTCTTCCTGTATTATGGGGATGTGTATGGACCTCTTCCTGTATTATGGGGGTGTGTATTGGCCTCTTCCTGTATTATGGGGATGTGTATGGGCCTCTTCCTGTATTATGGGGGTGTGTATGGGCCTCTTCCTGTATTATGGGGGTGTGTATGGGCCTCTTCCTGTATAATGGGGGTGTGTATGGGCCTCTTCCTGTATTATGGGGGTGTGTATGGGCCTCTTCCTGTATTATGGGGATGTGTATGGGCCTCTTCCTGTATTATGGGGGTGTGTATGGGCCTCTTCCTGTATTATGGGGGGGTGTATGGGCCTCTTCCTGTATTATGGGGGTGTGTATGGGCCTCTTCCTGTATTATGGGGATGTGTATGGGCCTCTTCCTGTATTATGGGATGTGTATGGGCCTCTTCCTGTATTATGGGATGTGTATGGGCCTCTTCCTGTATTATGGGGGTGTGTATGGGCCTCTTCCTGTATTATGGGGGGGTGTATGGGCCTCTTCCTGTATTATTGGGGATGTGTATGGGCCTCTTCCTGTATTATGGGGATGTGTATGGGCCTCTCCCTGTATTGGGGTGTGTATGTCCCTCTTCCTGTATTATGGGGGTGTGTATGGGCCTCTTCCTGTATTATGGGGATGTGTATGGGCCTCTTCCTGTATTATGGGGATGTGTATGTCCCTCTTCCTGTATTATGGGATGTGTATGGACCTCTTCCTGTATTATGGGGGTGTGTATGGGCCTCTTCCTGTATTATGGGATGTGTATGGGCCTCTTCCTGTATTATGGGATGTGTATGGGCCTCTTCCTGTATTATGGGGTGTGTATGGGCCTCTTCCTGTATTATGGGGATGTGTATGGGCCTCTTCCTGTAATATGGGGGTGTGTATGGGCCTCTTCCTGTATTATGGGGGTGTGTATGGGCCTCTTCCTGTATTATGGGGGTGTGTATGGGCCTCTTCCTGTATTATGGGGGTGTGTATGGGCCTCTTCCTGTATTATGGGGGTGTGTATGGGCTTCTTCCTGTATTATGGGGGTGTGTATGGGCCTCTTCCTGTATTATGGGGGTGTGTATGGGTCTCTTCCTGTATTATGGGGTGTGTATCGGCCTCTTCCTGTATTATGGGGGTGTGTATGGGCCTCTTCCTGTATTATGGGGGTGTGTATGGGCCTCTTCCTGTATTATGGGGTGTGTATGGGCCTCTTCCTGTATTATGGGGGTGTGTATGGGCCTCTTCCTGTATTATGGGGGTGTGTATGGGCCTCTTCCTGTATTATGGGGGTGTGTATGGGCCTCTTCCTGTATTATGGGGGTGTGTATGGGCCTCTTCCTGTATTATGGGGATGTGTATGGATCTCTTCCTGTATTATGGGGGTGTGTATGGGCCTCTTCCTGTATTATGGGGGTGTGTATGGGCCTCTTCCTGTATTATGGGATGTGTATGGGCCTCTTCCTGTATTATGGGATGTATGGGCCTCTTCCTGTATTATGGGATGTGTATGGACCTCTTCCTGTATTATGGGGGTGTGTATGGGCCTCTTCCTGTATTATGGGGGTGTGTATGGGCCTCTTCCTGTATTATGGGGGTGTGTATGGGCCTCTTCCTGTATTATGGGGGTGTGTATGGGCCTCTTCCTGTATTATGGGGGTGTGTATGGGCCTCTTCCTGTATTATGGGGGTGTGTATGGGCCTCTTCCTGTATTATGGGGGTGTGTATGGGCCTCTTCCTGTATTATGGGGATGTGTATGGGCCTCTTCCTGTATTATGGGGGTGTGTATGTCCCTCTTCCTGTATTATGGGGGTGTGTATGAGCCTCTTCCTGTATTATGGGGGTGTGTATGGGCCTCTTCCTATATTATGGGGTGTGTATGGGCCTCTTCCTGTATTATGAGGGTGTGTATGGGCCTCTTCCTGTATTATGGGGGTGTGTATGGGCCTCTTCCTGTATTATGGGGGTGTGTATGGGCCTCTTCCTGTATTATGGGGGTGTGTATGGGCCTCTTCCTGTATTATGGGGGTGTGTATGGGCCTCTTCCTGTATTATGGGGGTGTGTATGGGCCTCTTCCTGTATTATGGGGGTGTGTATGTCCCTCTTCCTGTATTATGGGGATGTGTATGGGCCTCTTCCTGTATTATGGGGTGTGTATGGACCTCTTCCTGTATTATGGGGGTGTGTATGGGCCTCTTCCTATATTATGGGGTGTGTATGGGCCTCTTCCTGTATTATGGGGGTGTGTATGGGCCTCTTCCTGTATTATGGGGTGTGTATGGACCTCTTCCTGTATTATGGGGGTGTGTATGGGCCTCTTCCTATATTATGGGGTGTGTATGGGCCTCTTCCTGTATTATGGGGGTGTGTATGGGCCTCTTCCTGTATTATGGGGGTGTGTATGGGCCTCTTCCTGTATTGTGGGGGTGTGTATGGGCCTCTTCCTGTATTATGGGGATGTGTATGGGCCTCTTCCTGTATTATGGGATGTGTATGGGCCTCTTCCTGTATTATGGGGGTGTGTATGGGCCTCTTCCTGTATTATGGGATGTATGGGCCTCTTCCTGTATTATGGGGGTGTGTATGTCCCTCTTCCTGTAATATGGGGGTGTGTATGGGCCTCTTCCTGTATTATGGGGGTGTGTATGGGCCTCTTCCTGTATTATGGGGATGTGTATGGGCCTCTTCCTGTATTATGGGATGTGTATGGGCCTCTTCCTGTATTATGGGGGTGTGTATGGGCCTCTTCCTGTATTATGGGGGTGTGTATGGATCTCTTCCTGTGTTATGGGATGTGTATGGATCTCTTCCTGTATTATGGGATGTGTATGGATCTCTTCCTGTATTATGGGATGTGTATGGATCTCTTCCTGTATTATGGGGTGTGTATGGGCCTCTTCCTGTATTATGGGATGTGTATGGGCCTCTTCCTGTATTATGGGGGTGTGTATGGGCCTCTTCCTGTATTATGGGGGGGGTGTATGGGCCTCTTCCTGTATTATGGGGGTGTGTATGGGCCTCTTCCTGTATTATGGGGGTGTGTATGGGCCTCTTCCTGTATTATGGGGGTGTATATGGGCCTCTTCCTGTATTATGGGGGTGTATGGGCCTCTTCCTGTATTATGGGGGTGTGTATGTCCCTCTTCCTGTATTATGGGGTGTGTATGGGCCTCTTCCTGTATTATGGGGTGTGTATCGGCCTCTTCCTGTATTATGGGGGTGTGTATGTCCCTCTTCCTGTATTATGGGGATGTGTATGGGCCTCTTCCTGTATTATGGGGATGTGTATGGGCCTCTTCCTGTATTATGGGATGTGTATGGGTCTCTTCCTGTATTATGGGATGTGTATGGGCCTCTTCCTGTATTATGGGGTGTGTATGGGCCTCTTCCTGTATTATGGGGATGTGTATGGGCCTCTTCCTGTATTATGGGGGTGTGTATGGGCCTCTTCCTGTATTATGGGGGGTGTGTATGGGCCTCTTCCTGTATTATGGGGGTGTGTATGGGCCTCTTCCTGTATTATGGTGGTGTGTATGGGCCTCTCCCTGTAGTATGGGATGTGTATGGGCCTCTTCCTGTATTATGGGGGTGTGTATGTCCCTCTTCCTGTATTATGGGGTGTGTATGGGCCTCTTCCTGTATTATGGGGATGTGTATGGGCCTCTTCCTGTATTATGGGATGTGTATGGGCCTCTTCCTGTATTATGGGATGTGTATGGGCCTCTTCCTGTATTGTGGGATGTGTATGGGCCTCTTCCTGTATTATGGGGTGTGTATGGGCCTCTTCCTGTATTATGGGGTGTGTATGGGCCTCTTCCTGTATTATGGGGGTGTGTATGGGCCTCTTCCTGTATTATGGGGGGTGTATGGGCCTCTTCCTGTATTATGGGGGTGTGTATGGGCCTCTTCCTGTATTATGGGGGGTGTATGGGCCTCTTCCTGTATTATGGGGTGTGTATGTCCCTCTTCCTGTATTATGGGGGTGTGTATGGGCCTCTTCCTGTATTATGGGGATGTGTATGGGCCTCTTCCTGTATTATGGGGGGTGTGTATGGGCCTCTTCCTGTATTATGGGGGTGTGTATGGGCCTCTTCCTGTATTATGGGGGTGTGTATGGGCCTCTTCCTGTATTATGGGGTGTGTATGTCCCTCTTCCTGTATTATGGGGGTGTGTATGGGCCTCTTCCTGTATTATGGGATGTGTATGGGCCTCTTCCTGTATTATGGGATGTGTATGGGCCTCTTCCTGTATTATGGGATGTGTATGGGCCTCTTCCTGTATTATGTGGGTGTGTATGGGCCTCTTCCTGTATTATGGGGGTGTGTATGGGCCTCTTCCTGTATTATGGGGATGTGTATGGGCCTCTTCCTGTATTATGGGGGGTGTGTATGGGCCTCTTCCTGTATTATGGGGGTGTGTATGGGCCTCTTCCTGTATTATGGGGGTGTGTATGGGCCTCTTCCTGTATTATGGGGTGTGTATGTCCCTCTTCCTGTATTATGGGGGTGTGTATGGGCCTCTTCCTGTATTATGGGATGTGTATGGGCCTCTTCCTGTATTATGGGATGTGTATGGGCCTCTTCCTGTATTATGGGATGTGTATGGGCCTCTTCCTGTATTATGTGGGTGTGTATGGGCCTCTTCCTGTATTATGGGGGTGTGTATGGGCCTCTTCCTGTATTATGGGGATGTGTATGGGCCTCTTCCTGTATTATGGGATGTGTATGGGCCTCTTCCTGTATTATGGGATGTGTATGGGCCTCTTCCTGTATTATGGGGGTGTGTATGGGCCTCTTCCTGTATTATGGGGGTGTGTATGGGCCTCTTCCTGTATTATGGGGATGTGTATGGGCCTCTTCCTGTATTATGGGGGGGTGTATGTCCCTCTTCCTGTATTATGGGGGGGTGTATGTCCCTCTTCCTGTATTATGGGGGGGTGTATGTCCCTCTTCCTGTATTATGGGGGTGTGTATGGGCCTCTTCCTGTATTATGGGGGGGTGTATGTCCCTCTTCCTGTATTATGGGGGGGTGTATGTCCGTCTTCCTGTATTATGGGGGGGTGTATGTCCCTCTTCCTGTATTATGGAGGGGTGTATGTCCCTCTTCCTGTATTATGGGGGTGTGTATGGGCCTCTTCCTGTATTATGGGGGGGTGTATGTCCCTCTTCCTGTATTATGGGGATGTGTATGGGCCTCTTCCTGTATTATGGGGGGGTGTATGTCCCTCTTCCTGTATTATGGGGGGGTGTATGTCCCTCTTCCTGTATTATGGGGGGGTGTATGTCCCTCTTCCTGTATTATGGGGGGGTGTATGTCCCTCTTCCTGTATTATGGGGGGGTGTATGTCCCTCTTCCTGTATTATGGGGGTGTGTATGGGCCTCTTCCTGTATTATGGGGTGTGTATGGGCCTCTTCCTGTATTATGGGGGTGTGTATGGGCCTCTTCCTGTATTATGGGGGGGTGTGTATGGGCCTCTTCCTGTATTATGGGGGTGTGTATGGGCCTCTTCCTGTATTATGAGGGGTGTGTATGGGCCTCTTTCTGTATTATGGGGGTGTGTATGGGCCTCTTCCTGTATTATGGGATGTGTATGGGGTTGCAGATCTCTTCCTCTCTGTATTGAAGTGTTGCTACCTCCTTGAGATGTGTGGTTATGTAATAATCTCACACATGGGCAGCTTTGCTGAGCCCCCAAAAGCAGCAAATCCAATCACAGCAAAACCTCTCGCTGCCTAAGAAGGCAGTGCCTTATTCAAATTGCACAAGGCTGAACTTGTACGTGTCATAACTCCTCCCACCTGCAGAGAGGAAAACTCCCATGACACAAAGGTATAGCGTCCCTTACCTTCAATCTGACGTCGAAGTAACATCAATCGACCAGCCTGCTGGACACTGGCGCAAAATCTCCATTTTGGATTTCTCACAAAGGCGTCAGGTCGCATGGCAAAACCGCCATCTTGGACTTTCCTCCAAAGACTTGCGATTGCCGCATGGACTACCAATAACGGTATTTGAACTGTATATTCAGACATTCTGTTTCTTTTCATCTCTACTCTCTATCACATCAATCTGTTCTAAAATAAGCTGTGTGTATGTAGTTTAGAAATAAACTAACGATTTTATCGTTCAGTCTTGTGCCTGTTCTGGTCATCTGATTGCTGCTATAACGAATCTGCCCTCTGAAGAGTCAGTCATACTACCGCATTGTTTTATGATTTGCTTATAAATTGTTGATTTGCTAGCTAGGTTGTAAATAACCGTTTCTTCCTTCTAGGATTAGCTAGTACCAGATTTCCTGTGCGGAATCAATAACTTTAGTTTTCTCGATTTGGATACAATAGAGATTGCATCATATAGGGACCCAGTAACCTTTCTTTAACGTCACATTGCTCACAGTCTTTAAGCCGTCGGAAGTGACTATTCCCCGAACGGTAACGGGAGCATGTTGAACGTGATTGGGCTGGCTACGTATTATGATAGCGTGAGTCTCTTTCCTCCCTACAGAACACGAGAGAGTGGTGGCAGTGTATTTACCCGATTTCCAGCGCAAAATCGATATTTTTAGTTGTACGTACAATCAGTAAATCGGGATTGTACATGTATGGGCACCTCCAACCAATCTTAACCGTTTACTACGCACACAGTGAATTTGCCTCCAGCAGTCTCTAGTGCATGAGACCTGCATGGCAACAGTGGCCTAGTAATACGGGATTGGTGGATGTTCGTCCCATTACATATTGTCGGCAGTTGCGCGACCAATCCTTATTGTCAGTCTGTTCACTGTACTTCCTGCGTATGCTAACGGGAGCAGATTAGACGGGATTGGCACGCTCTGTCGCATTAACCTTTCTCCCTCTGACGATCCAGCAACCGGTCTCGTTGTCCGTCTGCGCCCGTACTTCCTGCGTACGCTAACGGGAGCAGATCTCGACGGGATCGCGGGGTAGGATTGTCACATTGGTTGGCAGTGGTGGTGATAGCACACCCCAAAACCAGGCATAGCCAGCTTTTGGGAAATCGGAGCGCAAAGATCTGACAAACTCAGTCTTTGCAACCAGAATAATAAGACAGTGGTCGCTAAGTATCCTGTCTTGCAGAACCGAAGTTCTGGGCACAAAACGGTACACATTGATAGCGAATAGATTGGTCTACATTTCCTAACTTTTTTCCTTTGCTATATCCTACTCTTTCTTGTACTCTTCTCTTCTGAATGTCTGATTCAGTTCAGGATCACCAGAGTTGGTTTGTTCCTGACTTGCAAGCCCTCTGCGAATCGCACGGCATTGCTGCTTGCAGCACAGACCAGGCTGAGCTGGTGGCATAACCCCAGAGATGGAATCCTTGTCACCACCTTGCTTAATGCCTCCATACACCGCAGTCCTGATACCCCCGGTGTGGTTGGCAAACCTGACCGGCGAGGATCTGCGCATATACCAGGAGCAGGAGGCAGAGGAGCTCCAGCGTGAAGCAGAGCACCAAGAGTGGCTCCGCCAGTTTGATCTCCAGGCCAAGGAGCAACGACTCCAGCGGGAATTGGAGTTGGCAAGCCTGACCGGCGAGGAACTGCGCAGATACCAGAAGCACCAAGCGCGCCGGCGCCAGTGGGATCTCCAGGACAAAGAGCTACGGCTCCAGCGTGAATTGGAGTTGGCCCAGCTAACCCAATCAAATCAGCACTCTTCACTATGTGTTTCGGTGGAGAGCAGCGATCCTCTACCCGTGACCCCCACAGCAAAACTTCCTGCCATGGAAGGGGGCACGGAACGAGACTTTCCTGTATGCACCTCTGAGAGGGCGTACCATCAGGTTCCTGTACCTGACAGCCAGAGAACCCTGGTGCTGGACAGTCACAGAACACTGTCCCAGAACTTGGAAGGAGGTAAGCCTACTGCATTCGCTCCTCCTGGTCCGGCGAGCTTTGTGCCACTGAGATCTGCAGCTGCTGCTATTGCTGCACCCCAGTCTGACACACCTGCCATTCGCATGTGTAATCTTTGTGGCTCGACCGGCCACATAAAGTTCTTCTGTCCCAAGAGGAAGAGAACGACCGTCCCTAGCCCGAAGATGGCTAGCAACCCTGATCCGTCACCTGCATCACCCCCTGCACTGCCTGTCAGCGTGTCAGAGATGCTCTACGGTTCCGGAAATCGTCACAGTGCTCCAGTGGACGACCAGATCATCTTTTGCTCCAGTGCTCCAGAAGCAGATGTTTCCTTGGTCTGTTCCGACCTTGCCACAGAGGAAGATATTCTCCCACAAAAGCTCCTCACCCTGACTGACGTCAGGCCCAACCACCACAACCCTGTTATCCCAGGTCCCGAGAAGGCCGGATGGGGGGTGGGTTTTCCAGAGCAGGCTGTTGCTGAGATTCCCTCTCCTCCTGTGCTTGGCACTGATCTAGGCATGCTTGTGTGCCCTTTGGAATTTTCTGCTGATATGCAGGAGTTCCCAGCAGGACTCCCTGACCACCAGGTACTGTACAAGCCTATGGGAAAACAGGGAGATGTCAAACCCCTTACCTGCTATTGCTACTGTACCTAACACCGCTGGGCGGGAGGTACCCTCAGATTTACATGTACCAGCAACTGACTGTCTTTTATCCCTTTCTGCACCTGTTATTGCTAAGGAAAAGGAATCACTGCTGTACATGTTCTGATCATTACATGCCCTATGGCCAGCCACATGAACTCAGAGCTGACAGCAGGGATTCCCTCTCACAAATCTGACTTTCAGGCGGGTGACACTCATGCTAAAAATGACATGTCATGTTATGCAAATGCTTTGATAATGTTGTGCATGTTTGTGAGAGTACGCTGGATGATGCTTTCAGTGTCACCGGTAGTCTGGACTCAGGACTATCTGGAGAAGTCTCGACTTCCCCTGATATCTCTGACCCCCAGACCAATGTCCATATTGACATGATTTACCGAAAATGTGATTTTTATTGTGGTGTACCTGTGCAGACAGACACACACAGTACTGTTGATAACCTGAGCTCAGAGCCTGCAGGCATTCCTGTCAGCTCTGACCCCAGAGAGTTTGATTTTCAACAGCTGACCTCAGATCGCACTAGGCAGCTGGCTGAGACTTGTAGTCCCACATCCGTGAGGATACTACAGAGCGACTCCAACCTGCGTGCGCTTAGTGGCCAGACCGCTAAGCCGCCAGCAGTGGAAGCTCCACTACAGGTGTACAGGGAGAATGGTAACTACTTCAGTGAACCCATTCCCCATGTAACTGACACCCCAGGTGAAAGCACGGTCCATGTGGATCTGTTAGAAGCCCAGTCAGATAGAACCCAGTTAGTTCTGGGAGAGCACGGCCAATTAGAACAGGCAGACACAGGTCCCCTGCCAGGCTTGATAGCTCCCACACGAGGATTGGCGGATGATGTGAAAGTCACCCCCCACCTCTCGTACTCCCAGAAGGTCTCGCTGAAGCGCACTGCGCCCCCACAGCGAAATCTTCGCAGCAACCCTGGGCAGGATACAGCAGTTCACAGAAGGGACCCGGGGACTCCCAAGCCCTTATGGCAGATCCCCTACAGCGCCTCTCCGGAGGTGCAAGCAAAAGTAAAGATGAAGTATGAGGAGATGTTAGATGTCTGTCCTCCGCAAATCCTCTAGCTCACAGACCACCAGGTTCTGTGAGGACTATAGGATGCCGGACGACATCACAATAACCGTTGCGTATCCCATGACTCCTCTCGGTGATCTGTTGGATTGGCTGGCATCCGCCAACTACCTAACGATCATAGATCGGAGCTTCGGATACTGGCAGATTCCAACCGTGCCTGAGGCGCGCCTGGAATCCACATTCACCCTGCCCTTGGACTTAAACGCCTCGAGGCGGATGTCTTTTGGTAGGAGGAATGCCCCAGCCACCTTCCAACAGGCCTGGAACGACCTGTTGAAGGGCAAGCACGGTTGTACAGTCACGTACCCGGATGACATCCCTGTGTTCTGCCCGACATGGGAGCAACACTGCGATCACTCGTCCCTGGTATTAGGACAGCTGTCAGCTGACAATCTGACTGTGGAACCAGACGCAGATCAGATTGTCATGACAGAGGTACACCCCTCTCTGGAAACAGCGGGATACTACAGGACGTTTGCTAAACCCTGTAGCCTCCTGACTAACCCACTGGCCGATGCAATGGGTAAAAGGCAACCTCTCAAGGTCAGGCGCAACCCAGCCTTTCCGGATGTGGCAGACCAGACCCATCAGACAGTGGATTGCTTTACTCAGAGTCTTGTTAACTGCTCCCCAGCGAATCTCTTAAAAGGGGGAGGTGTGACGTCGTCGATATGACACATCGAATGTGTCATGGAGTCCCAAACGCACGTTTCATCGTAAATACCAAAATGACAGTTCAAATAAACTGTATAGCAGCGTACACACGCCGGACTTTAGGCAACGACTGGTCCGTCGTTGCCTCCCGCTGGGTGGGTGTGCCAGCGACAGTCCGGCGTGTGTACGCTCTGTCGTCAGACTGATACGGCTGTTTCTGAGCGATCCGCCCGGCGGACCTGTCGTTGCCTAAAGTCCGGCGTGTGTACGGACCTTATATCTCCTTCTCCAAAGGGCTGGAGGAATCTTTTCATGGTCAGGTAATTCGCCTCCTGTGAAAAGATTCTCTGCCAGCACATGGGACCCCCTGAGGTGTTTATAGCCTCATCCATCACAGATAAGACCCACACAATTCAATAAAAGGCCTCTTGCTGGAGACTTGGAGGCACCGATCTCAGCAGGGTTTGTCACCTGGCCCCATGTCCCGAGAGATCAGAAAGAATCCATCTCCCAGCTGACCCTCATGTGGCCCTGAGATACCGGTTGATGACTGTTGCTGGGTTCCATGGTACATCTGGTGCTGTGGAACGTCTTGTCCTGTGTTTCCTCCACTTGCTGATGGCTGTTGCTGGCTTCCATGGTACATCTGGTGCTGTGGAACATCTTGTCCTGTATTTCCTCCACTTGCAGATGGCTGTTGCTGGGTTCCATGGTACATCTGGTGCTGTGGAACGTCTTGTCCTGTGTTTCCTCCACTTGCTGATGGCTGTTGCTGGGTTCCATGGTACATCTGGTGCTGTGGAACGTCTTGTCCTGTGTTTCCTCCACTTGCTGATGGCTGTTGCTGGGTTCCATGGTACATCTGGTGCTGTGGAACATCTTGTCCTGTATTTTCTCCACTTGCAGATGGCTGTTGCTGGGTTCCATGGTACATCCGGTGCTGTGGAACGTCTTGTCCTGTATTTTCTCCACTTGTTGATGACTGTTGCTGGGTTCCATGGTACATCTGGTGCTGTGGAATGTCTTGTCCTATATTTTCTCCACATGCAGATGGCTGTTGCTGGGTTCCATGGTACATCTGGTGCTGTGGAACGTCTTGTCCTGTGTTTCCTCCACTTGCTGATGGCTGTTGCTGGCTTCCATGGTACATCTGGTGCTGTGGAACATCTTGTCCTGTATTTCCTCCACTTGCAGATGGCTGTTGCTGGGTTCCATGGTACATCTGGTGCTGTGGAACGTCTTGTCCTGTGTTTCCTCCACTTGCTGATGGCTGTTGCTGGGTTCCATGGTACATCTGGTGCTGTGGAACGTCTTGTCCTGTGTTTCCTCCACTTGCTGATGGCTGTTGCTGGCTTCCATGGTACATCTGGTGCTGTGGAACATCTTGTCCTGTATTTCCTCCACTTGCAGATGGCTGTTGCTGGGTTCCATGGTACATCTGGTGCTGTGGAACGTCTTGTCCTGTGTTTCCTCCACTTGCTGATGGCTGTTGCTGGGTTCCATGGTACATCTGGTGCTGTGGAACGTCTTGTCCTGTGTTTCCTCCACTTGCTGATGGCTGTTGCTGGGTTCCATGGTACATCTGGTGCTGTGGAACATCTTGTCCTGTATTTTCTCCACTTGCAGATGGCTGTTGCTGGGTTCCATGGTACATCCGGTGCTGTGGAACGTCTTGTCCTGTATTTTCTCCACTTGTTGATGACTGTTGCTGGGTTCCATGGTACATCTGGTGCTGTGGAATGTCTTGTCCTATATTTTCTCCACATGCAGATGGCTGTCGCTGGGTTCCATGGTACATCTGGTGCTGTGGAACGTCTTGTCCTGTGTTTCCTCCACTTGCTGATGGCTGTTGCTGGCTTCCATGGTACATCTGGTGCTGTGGAACATCTTGTCCTGTATTTCCTCCACTTGCAGATGGCTGTTGCTGGGTTCCATGGTGCATCCGGTGCTGTGGAACGTCTTGTCCTGTATTTTCTCCACTTGTTGATGGCTGTTGCTGGGTTCCATGGTACATCCAGTGCTGTGGTGTGTCTTGTCCTGTATTACCTCCACTTGTTGATGACGGTTGCTGGCTTCCATGGTACATCTGGTGCTGTGGAACGTCTTGTCCTGTATTTTCTCCACTTGCAGATGGCTGTTGCTGGGTTCCATGGTACATCCGGTGTTGTGGAATGTCTTGTTCTGTATTACCTCCACTTGTTGATGACGGTTGCTGGGTTCCATGGTACATCTGGTGCTGTGGAACGTCTTGTCCTGTATTTTCTCCACTTGCAGATGGCTGTTGCTGGGTTCCATGGTACATCCGGTGTTGTGGAATGTCTTGTCCTGTATTACCTCCACTTGTTGATGACGGTTGCTGGGTTCCATGGTACATCTGGTGCTGTGGAACTTCTTGTCCTGTATTTTCTCCTCTTGTTGATGGCTGTTGCTGGGTTCCATGGTACATCTGGTGCTGTGGAATGTCTTGTCCTATATTTTCTCCACATGCAGATGGCTGTCGCTGGGTTCCATGGTACATCTGGTGCTGTGGAATGTCTTATCCTGTGTTTCCTCCACTTGCTGATGGCTGTTGCTGGGTTCCATGGTACATCTGGTGCTGTGGAACATCTTGTCCTGTATTTTCTCCACTTGTTGATGGCTGTTGCTGGGTTCCATGGTACATCTGGTGCTGTGGAATGTCTTGTCCTATATTTTCTCCACATGCAGATGGCTGTCGCTGGGTTCCATGGTACATCTGGTGCTGTGGAACGTCTTGTCCTGTGTTTCCTCCACTTGCAGATGGCTGTTGCTGGGTTCCATGGTACATCCGGTGCTGTGGAACGTCTTGTCCTGTATTTTCTCCACTTGTTGATGACTGTTGCTGGGTTCCATGGTACATCTGGTGCTGTGGAACGTCTTGTCCTGTATTTTCTCCACTTGCAGATGGCTGTTGCTGGGTTCCATGGTACATCCGGTGTTGTGGAATGTCTTGTCCTGTATTACCTCCACTTGTTGATGACGGTTGCTGGGTTCCATGGTACATCTGGTGCTGTGGAACGTTTTGTCCTGTATTTTCTCCTCTTGTTGATGGCTGTTGCTGGGTTCCATGGTACATCCGGTGCTGTGGAACCTCTTGTCCTGTATTTTCTCCACTTGCTGATGGCTGTTGCTGGGTTCCATGGTACATCTGGTGCTGTGGAACATCTTGTCCTGTATTTTCTCCTCTTGTTGATGGCTGTTGCTGGGTTCCATGGTACATCTGGAGCTGTGGAACCTCTTGTCCTCTTCTCCTGACTGATAGCTCTCGATGTTGAGGTCTCTGATGTTCTAGAAGCTCTCTAGGAACCATGTGGCTTTTCCTGTAGCAGCAATTGAGGATCTGTCAGGAGAATTCTTCCTGGACAACTCAACTGTATTTGGGTTCCCTTTAATTGACAGCCGGTGGGATGTGTCTGAGAAGACTGCTGTCATTGATCCATGATGTATTTCCACATCTTATTAGTTTGGTTTCTGCTGGTAGTAGATGGCATTGTGCTTTACCTTCCTATATGAGAGTGATGTGCTTAGTCACTCCATAATTCACATTATATGAAAGTATATTTACTAAATCTACTGGAAGGAAATCCTAGAGCAGAACTGCTACAGATGTGAATCCCTCATCTGTCTGCTCCAGCTCTGTACCACGTCCTCAGTTCTCTTCCACTGATATGAAATCACTGACCCATTCTACTGTCATTGTCTATCCACATTACACCCCAAGCTCCTCATCCCTCCCCGACCATGTCCTGATATTACTCCTTCACATTGCACTCCAAGCCTCTCACCTCTCCCCGACCATGTCCTGATATTACCCCTCCACAGTCCACATTACATGCTATACACTCCTCCCCTCATCCCTCCCCCACCATGTCCTGATATTACCCCTCCACAGCCCACATTACATGCTATACACCCCTCCCCTCATCCCTCCCCCACCATGTCCTGATATTACCGCTCCACAGTCCACATTACATGCCATACACCCTTCCCCTCATCCCTTCCCGACCGTGTTCAGATATTACCCCTCCACAGACCACATTACATGCTATACTCCCCTCATCCCTATCCAACCATGTCCTGATATTACCCCTCCACAGACCACATTACATGCTATACTCCCCTCCCCTCATCCCTCCCCAACCATGTCCTGATATTACTCCTTCACATTGCACTCCAAGCCTCTCACCTCTCCCCGACCATGTCCTGATATTACCCCTCCACAGTCCACATTACATGCTATACTCTCCTCCCCTCATCCCTCCCCCACCATGTCCTGATTTTACCCCTCCACGGCCCACATTACATGCTATACTCCCCTCCCCAACCATGTCCTGATATTACTCCTTCACATTGCACTCCAAGCCTCTCACCTCTCCCCGACCATGTCCTGATATTACCCCTCCACAGTCCACATTACATGCTATACACTCCTCCCCTCATCCCTCCCCCGCCATGTCCTGATATTACCCCTCCACAGCCCACATTACATGCTATACACCTCCCCTCATCCCTCCCCCACCATGTCCTGATATTACCCCTCCACAGACCACAATACATGCTGTACTCCCCTCATCCCTCCCCCACCATGACCATGTTGTATTATTGTCTATTCACAGTCCACGTTACGTCCCATGCACCCTCAGGCTGTTCATCCCACTTCAGAGCTTGCTGACCGCGCCTCAGATCGCTGTGCCCATGCAGCCCACATTACATGCTATACACCCCCCCACCATGTCCTGATATTACCCCTCCACAGCCCACATTACATGCTGTACACCTCCCCTCATCCCTCCCCCACCATGACCATGTTGTATTATTGTCTATTCACAGTCCACGTTACGTCCCATGCACCCTCAGGCTGTTCATCTCAGAGCTTGCTGACTGCGCCTCAGATCGCTGTGCCCATGCAGCCCACATTACATGCTATACACCCCCCCACCATGTCCTGATATTACCCCTCCACAGACCCCATTACATGCTGTACACCTCCCCTCATCCCTCCCTCACCATGACCATGTTGTATTATTGTCTATTCACAGTCCACGTTACGTCCCATGCACCCTCAGGCTGTTCATCCATCTCAGAGCTTGCTGACCGCGCCTCAGATCGCTGTGCCCATGCAGCCCACATTACATGCTATACATCCCTCCCCCACCATGTCCTGATATTACCCCTCCACAGCCCACATTACATGCTGTACTCCCCTCCCCTCATCCCTCCCCCACCATGACCATGTTGTATTATTGTCTATTCACAGTCCACGTTACGTCCCATGCACCCTCAGGCTGTTCATCCATCTCAGAGCTTGCTGACTGCGCCTCAGATCGCTGTGCCCATGCAGCCCACATTACATGCTATACACCCCCCCACCATGTCCTGATATTACCCCTCCACAGCCCACATTACATGCTGTACTCCCCTCCCCTCATCCCTCCCCCACCATGACCATGTTGTATTATTGTCTATTCACAGTCCACGTTACGTCCCATGCACCCTCAGGCTGTTCATCCATCTCAGAGCTTGCTGACCGCGCCTCAGATCGCTGTGCCCATGCAGCCCACATTACATGCTATACACCCCCCACCATGTCATGATATTACCCCTCCACAGCCCACATTACATGCTGTACACCTCCCCTCATCCCTCCCCCACCATGACCATGTTGTATTATTGTCTATTCACAGTCCACGTTACGTCCCATGCACCCTCAGGCTGTTCATCCATCTCAGAGCTTGCTGACTGCGCCTCAGATCGCTGTGCCCATGCAGCCCACATTACATGCTATACACCCCCCCACCATGTCCTGATATTACCCCTCCACAGCCCACATTACATGCTGTACACCTCCCCTCATCCCTCCCCCACCATGACCATGTTGTATTATTGTCTATTCACAGTCCACGTTACGTCCCATGCACCCTCAGGCTGTTCATCCATCTCAGAGCTTGCTGACCGCGCCTCAGATCGCTGTGCCCATGCAGCCCACATTACATGCTATACACCCCCCCACCATGTCCTGATATTACCCCTCCACAGCCCACATTACATGCTGTACACCTCCCCTCATCCCTCCCCCACCATGACCATGTTGTATTATTGTCTATTCACAGTCCACGTTACGTCCCATGCACCCTCAGGCTGTTCATCCATCTCAGAGCTTGCTGACCGCGCCTCAGATCGCTGTGCCCATGCAGCCCACATTACATGCTATACACCCCCCCACCATGTCCTGATATTACCCCTCCACAGACCACAATACATGCTGTACTCCTCCCCTCATCCCTCCCCCACCATGACCATGTTGTATTATTGTCTATTCACAGTCCACGTTACGTCCCATGCACCCTCAGGCTGTTCATCCCACTTCAGAGCTTGCTGACCGCGCCTCAGATCGCTGTGCCCATGCAGCCCACATTACATGCTATACACCCCCCCACCATGTCCTGATATTACCCCTCCACAGCCCACATTACATGCTGTACACCTCCCCTCATCCCTCCCCCACCATGACCATGTTGTATTATTGTCTATTCACAGTCCACGTTACGTCCCATGCACCCTCAGGCTGTTCATCCATCTCAGAGCTTGCTGACCGCGCCTCAGATCGCTGTGCCCATGCAGCCCACATTACATGCTATACATCCCTCCCCCACCATGTCCTGATATTACCCCTCCACAGCCCACATTACATGCTGTATTCCTCCCCTCATCCCTCCCCCACCATGACCATGTTGTATTATTGTCTATTCACAGTCCACGTTACGTCCCATGCACCCTCAGGCTGTTCATCCCACTTCAGAGCTTGCTGACCGCGCCTCAGATCGCTGTGCCCATGCAGCCCACATTACATGCTATACACCCCCCCACCATGTCCTGATATTACCCCTCCACAGACCCCATTACATGCTATACACCTCCCCTCATCCCTCCCCCACCATGACCATGTTGTATTATTGTCTATTCACAGTCCACGTTACGTCCCATGCACCCTCAGGCTGTTCATCCATCTCAGAGCTTGCTGACCGCGCCTCAGATCGCTGTGCCCATGCAGCCCACATTACATGCTATACACCCCCCCACCATGTCCTGATATTACCCCTCCACAGCCCACATTACATGCTGTACACCTCCCCTCATCCCTCCCCCACCATGACCATGTTGTATTATTGTCTATTCACAGTCCACGTTACGTCCCATGCACCCTCAGGCTGTTCATCCATCTCAGAGCTTGCTGACCGCGCCTCAGATCGCTGTGCCCATGCAGCCCACATTACATGCTATACACCCCCCCACCATGTCCTGATATTACCCCTCCACAGCCCACATTACATGCTGTACTCCCCTCCCCTCATCCCTCCCCCACCATGACCATGTTGTATTATTGTCTATTCACAGTCCACGTTACGTCCCATGCACCCTCAGGCTGTTCATCCCACTTCAGAGCTTGCTGACCGCGCCTCAGATCGCTGTGCCCATGCAGCCCACATTACATGCTATACACCCCCCCACCATGTCCTGATATTACCCCTCCACAGCCCACATTACATGCTGTACACCTCCCCTCATCCCTCCCCCACCATGACCATGTTGTATTATTGTCTATTCACAGTCCACGTTACGTCCCATGCACCCTCAGGCTGTTCATCCCACTTCAGAGCTTGCTGACCGCGCCTCAGATCGCTGTGCCCATGCAGCCCACATTACATGCTATACACCCCCCCACCATGTCCTGATATTACCCCTCCACAGCCCACATTACATGCTGTACACCTCCCCTCATCCCTCCCCCACCATGACCATGTTGTATTATTGTCTATTCACAGTCCACGTTACGTCCCATGCACCCTCAGGCTGTTCATCCATCTCAGAGCTTGCTGACCGCGCCTCAGATCGCTGTGCCCATGCAGCCCACATTACATGCTATACACCCCCCCACCATGTCCTGATATTACCCCTCCACAGCCCACATTACATGCTGTACACCTCCCCTCATCCCTCCCCCACCATGACCATGTTGTATTATTGTCTATTCACAGTCCACGTTACGTCCCATGCACCCTCAGGCTGTTCATCCATCTCAGAGCTTGCTGACCGCGCCTCAGATCGCTGTGCCCATGCAGCCCACATTACATGCTATACACCCCCCCACCATGTCCTGATATTACCCCTCCACAGCCCACATTACATGCTGTACACCTCCCCTCATCCCTCCCCCACCATGACCATGTTGTATTATTGTCTATTCACAGTCCACGTTACGTCCCATGCACCCTCAGGCTGTTCATCCATCTCAGAGCTTGCTGACCGCGCCTCAGATCGCTGTGCCCATGCAGCCCACATTACATGCTATACACCCCCCCACCATGTCCTGATATTACCCCTCCACAGACCCCATTACATGCTGTACACCTCCCCTCATCCCTCCCCCACCATGTCCTGATATTACCCCTCCACAGCCCACATTACATGCTATACACCCCCCCACCATGTCCTGATATTACCCCTCCACAGCCCACATTACATGCTATACTCCCCTCCCCTCATCCCTCCCCCACCATGTCCTGATATTACCCCTCCACAGCCCACATTACATGCTATACACCTCCCCTCATCCCTCCCCCACCATGACCATGTTGTATTATTGTCTATTCACAGTCCACGTTACGTCCCATGCACCCTCAGGCTGTTCATCCATCTCAGAGCTTGCTGACCGCGCCTCAGATCGCTGTGCCCATGCAGCCCACATTACATGCTATACACCCCCCCACCATGTCCTGATATTACCCCTCCACAGCCCACATTACATGCTGTACACCTCCCCTCATCCCTCCCCCACCATGACCATGTTGTATTATTGTCTATTCACAGTCCACGTTACGTCCCATGCACCCTCAGGCTGTTCATCCATCTCAGAGCTTGCTGACTGCGCCTCAGATCGCTGTGCCCATGCAGCCCACATTACATGCTATACACCCCCCCACCATGTCCTGATATTACCCCTCCACAGCCCACATTACATGCTGTACACCTCCCCTCATCCCTCCCCCACCATGACCATGTTGTATTATTGTCTATTCACAGTCCACGTTACGTCCCATGCACCCTCAGGCTGTTCATCCATCTCAGAGCTTGCTGACTGCGCCTCAGATCGCTGTGCCCATGCAGCCCACATTACATGCTATACACCCCCCCACCATGTCCTGATATTACCCCTCCACAGCCCACATTACATGCTGTACACCTCCCCTCATCCCTCCCCCACCATGACCATGTTGTATTATTGTCTATTCACAGTCCACGTTACGTCCCATGCACCCTCAGGCTGTTCATCCATCTCAGAGCTTGCTGACCGCGCCTCAGATCGCTGTGCCCATGCAGCCCACATTACATGCTATACATCCCTCCCCCACCATGTCCTGATATTACCCCTCCACAGCCCACATTACATGCTGTACTCCTCCCCTCATCCCTCCCCCACCATGACCATGTTGTATTATTGTCTATTCACAGTCCACGTTACGTCCCATGCACCCTCAGGCTGTTCATCCATCTCAGAGCTTGCTGACCGCGCCTCAGATCGCTGTGCCCATGCAGCCCACATTACATGCTATACACCCCCCCACCATGTCCTGATATTACCCCTCCACAGACCCCATTACATGCTGTACACCTCCCCTCATCCCTCCCCCACCATGACCATGTTGTATTATTGTCTATTCACAGTCCACGTTACGTCCCATGCACCCTCAGGCTGTTCATCCATCTCAGAGCTTGCTGACCGCGCCTCAGATCGCTGTGCCCATGCAGCCCACATTACATGCTATACACCCCCCCACCATGTCCTGATATTACCCCTCCACAGCCCACATTACATGCTATACTCCCCTCATCCCTCCCCCACCATGACCATGTTGTATTATTGTCTATTCACAGTCCACGTTACGTCCCATGCACCCTCAGGCTGTTCATCCATCTCAGAGCTTGCTGACCGCGCCTCAGATCGCTGTGCCCATGCAGCCCACATTACATGCTATACACCCCCCCACCATGTTCTGATATTACCCCTCCACAGCCCACATTACATGCTGTACACCTCCCCTCATCCCTCCCCCACCATGACCATGTTGTATTATTGTCTATTCACAGTCCACGTTACGTCCCATGCACCCTCAGGCTGTTCATCCATCTCAGAGCTTGCTGACTGCGCCTCAGATCGCTGTGCCCATGCAGCCCACATTACATGCTATACACCCCCCCACCATGTCCTGATATTACCCCTCCACAGCCCACATTACATGCTGTACACCTCCCCTCATCCCTCCCCCACCATGACCATGTTGTATTATTGTCTATTCACAGTCCACGTTACGTCCCATGCACCCTCAGGCTGTTCATCCATCTCAGAGCTTGCTGACCGCGCCTCAGATCGCTGTGCCCATGCAGCCCACATTACATGCTATACACCGCCCCACCATGTCCTGATATTACCCCTCCACGGCCCACATTACATGCTGTACACCTCCCCTCATCCCTCCCCCACCATGACCATGTTGTATTATTGTCTATTCACAGTCCACGTTACGTCCCATGCACCCTCAGGCTGTTCATCCATCTCAGAGCTTGCTGACTGCGCCTCAGATCGCTGTGCCCATGCAGCCCACATTACATGCTATACACCTCCCCCGCCATGTCCTGATATTACCCCTCCACAGCCCACATTACATGCTGTACACCTCCCCTCATCCCTCCCCCACCATGACCATGTTGTATTATTGTCTATTCACAGTCCACGTTACGTCCCATGCACCCTCAGGCTGTTCATCCATCTCAGAGCTTGCTGACCGCGCCTCAGATCGCTGTGCCCATGCAGCCCACATTACATGCTATACATCCCTCCCCCACCATGTCCTGATATTACCCCTCCACAGCCCACATTACATGCTGTATTCCTCCCCTCATCCCTCCCCCACCATGACCATGTTGTATTATTGTCTATTCACAGTCCACGTTACGTCCCATGCACCCTCAGGCTGTTCATCCATCTCAGAGCTTGCTGACCGCGCCTCAGATCGCTGTGCCCATGCAGCCCACATTACATGCTATACATCCCTCCCCCACCATGTCCTGATATTACCCCTCCACGGCCCACATTACATGCTGTACACCTCCCCTCATCCCTCCCCCACCATGACCATGTTGTATTATTGTCTATTCACAGTCCACGTTACGTCCCATGCACCCTCAGGCTGTTCATCCATCTCAGAGCTTGCTGACTGCGCCTCAGATCGCTGTGCCCATGCAGCCCACATTACATGCTATACACCTCCCCCGCCATGTCCTGATATTACCCCTCCACAGCCCACATTACATGCTGTACACCTCCCCTCATCCCTCCCCCACCATGACCATGTTGTATTATTGTCTATTCACAGTCCACGTTACGTCCCATGCACCCTCAGGCTGTTCATCCATCTCAGAGCTTGCTGACTGCGCCTCAGATCGCTGTGCCCATGCAGCCCACATTACATGCTATACATCCCTCCCCCACCATGTCCTGATATTACCCCTCCACGGCCCACATTACATGCTGTACACCTCCCCTCATCCCTCCCCCACCATGACCATGTTGTATTATTGTCTATTCACAGTCCACGTTACGTCCCATGCACCCTCAGGCTGTTCATCCATCTCAGAGCTTGCTGACCGCGCCTCAGATCGCTGTGCCCATGCAGCCCACATTACATGCTATACACCCCCCCACCATGTCCTGATATTACCCCTCCACAGACCCCATTACATGCTGTACACCTCCCCTCATCCCTCCCCCACCATGACCATGTTGTATTATTGTCTATTCACAGTCCACGTTACGTCCCATGCACCCTCAGGCTGTTCATCCATCTCAGAGCTTGCTGACCGCGCCTCAGATCGCTGTGCCCATGCAGCCCACATTACATGCTATACACCCCCCCACCATGTCCTGATATTACCCCTCCACAGACCCCATTACATGCTGTACACCTCCCCTCATCCCTCCCCCACCATGACCATGTTGTATTATTGTCTATTCACAGTCCACGTTACGTCCCATGCACCCTCAGGCTGTTCATCCATCTCAGAGCTTGCTGACTGCGCCTCAGATCGCTGTGCCCATGCAGCCCACATTACATGCTATACACCCCCCCACCATGTCCTGATATTACCCCTCCACAGCCCACATTACATGCTGTACACCTCCCCTCATCCCTCCCCCACCATGACCATGTTGTATTATTGTCTATTCACAGTCCACGTTACGTCCCATGCACCCTCAGGCTGTTCATCCATCTCAGAGCTTGCTGACCGCGCCTCAGATCGCTGTGCCCATGCAGCCCACATTACATGCTATACACCCCCCCACCATGTCCTGATATTACCCCTCCACAGCCCACATTACATGCTGTACACCTCCCCTCATCCCTCCCCCACCATGACCATGTTGTATTATTGTCTATTCACAGTCCACGTTACGTCCCATGCACCCTCAGGCTGTTCATCCCACTTCAGAGCTTGCTCACCGCGCCTCAGATCGCTGTGCCCATGCAGCCCACATTACATGCTATACACCCCCCCACCATGTCCTGATATTACCCCTCCACAGCCCACATTACATGCTGTACACCTCCCCTCATCCCTCCCCCACCATGACCATGTTGTATTATTGTCTATTCACAGTCCACGTTACGTCCCATGCACCCTCAGGCTGTTCATCCATCTCAGAGCTTGCTGACTGCGCCTCAGATCGCTGTGCCCATGCAGCCCACATTACATGCTATACACCCCCCCACCATGTCCTGATATTACCCCTCCACAGCCCACATTACATGCTGTACACCTCCCCTCATCCCTCCCCCACCATGACCATGTTGTATTATTGTCTATTCACAGTCCACGTTACGTCCCATGCACCCTCAGGCTGTTCATCCATCTCAGAGCTTGCTCACCGCGCCTCAGATCGCTGTGCCCATGCAGCCCACATTACATGCTATACATCCCTCCCCCACCATGTCCTGATATTACCCCTCCACAGCCCACATTACATGCTGTACTCCTCCCCTCATCCCTCCCCCACCATGACCATGTTGTATTATTGTCTATTCACAGTCCACGTTACGTCCCATGCACCCTCAGGCTGTTCATCCCACTTCAGAGCTTGCTCACCGCGCCTCAGATCGCTGTGCCCATGCAGCCCACATTACATGCTATACACCCCCCCACCATGTCCTGATATTACCCCTCCACAGCCCACATTACATGCTGTACACCTCCCCTCATCCCTCCCCCACCATGACCATGTTGTATTATTGTCTATTCACAGTCCACGTTACGTCCCATGCACCCTCAGGCTGTTCATCCATCTCAGAGCTTGCTCACCGCGCCTCAGATCGCTGTGCCCATGCAGCCCACATTACATGCTATACATCCCTCCCCCACCATGTCCTGATATTACCCCTCCACAGCCCACATTACATGCTGTACTCCTCCCCTCATCCCTCCCCCACCATGACCATGTTGTATTATTGTCTATTCACAGTCCACGTTACGTCCCATGCACCCTCAGGCTGTTCAACCATCTCAGAGCTTGCTGACTGCGCCTCAGATCGCTGTGCCCATGCAGCCCACATTACATGCTATACACCCCCCCACCATGTCCTGATATTACCCCTCCACAGCCCACATTACATGCTGTACTCCCCTCCCCTCATCCCTCCCCCACCATGACCATGTTGTATTATTGTCTATTCACAGTCCACGTTACGTCCCATGCACCCTCAGGCTGTTCATCCATCTCAGAGCTTGCTGACCGCGCCTCAGATCGCTGTGCCCATGCAGCCCACATTACATGCTATACACCCCCCCACCATGTCCTGATATTACCCCTCCACAGCCCACATTACATGCTGTACACCTCCCCTCATCCCTCCCCCACCATGACCATGTTGTATTATTGTCTATTCACAGTCCACGTTACGTCCCATGCACCCTCAGGCTGTTCATCCATCTCAGAGCTTGCTGACCGCGCCTCAGATCGCTGTGCCCATGCAGCCCACATTACATGCTATACATCCCTCCCCCACCATGTCCTGATATTACCCCTCCACAGCCCACATTACATGCTGTACTCCCCTCCCCTCATCCCTCCCCCACCATGACCATGTTGTATTATTGTCTATTCACAGTCCACGTTACGTCCCATGCACCCTCAGGCTGTTCAACCATCTCAGAGCTTGCTGACTGCGCCTCAGATCGCTGTGCCCATGCAGCCCACATTACATGCTATACACCCCCCCACCATGTCCTGATATTACCCCCACAGCCCACATTACATGCTGTACTCCTCCCCTCATCCCTCCCCCACCATGACCATGTTGTATTATTGTCTATTCACAGTCCACGTTACGTCCCATGCACCCTCAGGCTGTTCATCCATCTCAGAGCTTGCTGACCGCGCCTCAGATCGCTGTGCCCATGCAGCCCACATTACATGCTATACACCTCCCCCACCATGTCCTGATATTACCCCTCCACAGCCCACATTACATGCTGTACTCCTCCCCTCATCCCTCCCCCACCATGTCCTGATATTACCCCTCCACAGACCCCATTACATGCTGTACACCTCCCCTCATCCCTCCCTCACCATGACCATGTTGTATTATTGTCTATTCACAGTCCACGTTACGTCCCATGCACCCTCAGGCTGTTCATCCATCTCAGAGCTTGCTGACCGCGCCTCAGATCGCTGTGCCCATGCAGCCCACATTACATGCTATACACCCCCCCACCATGTCCTGATATTACCCCTCCACAGCCCACATTACATGCTGTACTCCCCTCCCCTCATCCCTCCCCCACCATGACCATGTTGTATTATTGTCTATTCACAGTCCACGTTACGTCCCATGCACCCTCAGGCTGTTCATCCATCTCAGAGCTTGCTGACCGCGCCTCAGATCGCTGTGCCCATGCAGCCCACATTACATGCTATACACCTCCCCTCATCCCTCCCCCACCATGTCCTGATATTACCCCTCCACAGCCCACATTACATGCTGTACACCTCCCCTCATCCCTCCCCCACCATGACCATGTTGTATTATTGTCTATTCACAGTCCACGTTACGTCCCATGCACCCTCAGGCTGTTCATCCATCTCAGAGCTTGCTGACTGCGCCTCAGATCGCTGTGCCCATGCAGCCCACATTACATGCTATACACCCCCCCACCATGTTCTGATATTACCCCTCCACAGCCCACATTACATGCTGTACACCTCCCCTCATCCCTCCCCCACCATGACCATGTTGTATTATTGTCTATTCACAGTCCACGTTACGTCCCATGCACCCTCAGGCTGTTCATCCATCTCAGAGCTTGCTGACTGCGCCTCAGATCGCTGTGCCCATGCAGCCCACATTACATGCTATACACCCCCCCACCATGTCCTGATATTACCCCTCCACAGCCCACATTACATGCTGTACACCTCCCCTCATCCCTCCCCCACCATGACCATGTTGTATTATTGTCTATTCACAGTCCACGTTACGTCCCATGCACCCTCAGGCTGTTCATCCATCTCAGAGCTTGCTGACCGCGCCTCAGATCGCTGTGCCCATGCAGCCCACATTACATGCTATACACCCCCCCACCATGTCCTGATATTACCCCTCCACAGCCCACATTACATGCTGTACACCTCCCCTCATCCCTCCCCCACCATGACCATGTTGTATTATTGTCTATTCACAGTCCACGTTACGTCCCATGCACCCTCAGGCTGTTCATCCATCTCAGAGCTTGCTGACCGCGCCTCAGATCGCTGTGCCCATGCAGCCCACATTACATGCTATACACCCCCCCACCATGTCCTGATATTACCCCTCCACAGACCCCATTACATGCTGTACACCTCCCCTCATCCCTCCCCCACCATGACCATGTTGTATTATTGTCTATTCACAGTCCACGTTACGTCCCATGCACCCTCAGGCTGTTCATCCATCTCAGAGCTTGCTGACCGCGCCTCAGATCGCTTTGCCCATGCAGCCCACATTACATGCTATACACCCCCCCACCATGTCCTGATATTACCCCTCCACAGCCCACATTACATGCTGTACTCCTCCCCTCATCCCTCCCCCACCATGACCATGTTGTATTATTGTCTATTCACAGTCCACGTTACGTCCCATGCACCCTCAGGCTGTTCATCCATCTCAGAGCTTGCTGACCGCGCCTCAGATCGCTGTGCCCATGCAGCCCACATTACATGCTATACACCCCCCCACCATGTCCTGATATTACCCCTCCACAGCCCACATTACATGCTGTACACCTCCCCTCATCCCTCCCCCACCATGACCATGTTGTATTATTGTCTATTCACAGTCCACGTTACGTCCCATGCACCCTCAGGCTGTTCATCCATCTCAGAGCTTGCTGACCGCGCCTCAGATCGCTGTGCCCATGCAGCCCACATTACATGCTATACACCCCCCCACCATGTCCTGATATTACCCCTCCACAGCCCACATTACATGCTGTACACCTCCCCTCATCCCTCCCCCACCATGACCATGTTGTATTATTGTCTATTCACAGTCCACGTTACGTCCCATGCACCCTCAGGCTGTTCATCCATCTCAGAGCTTGCTGACCGCGCCTCAGATCGCTGTGCCCATGCAGCCCACATTACATGCTATACATCCCTCCCCCACCATGTCCTGATATTACCCCTCCACAGCCCACATTACATGCTGTACTCCTCCCCTCATCCCTCCCCCACCATGACCATGTTGTATTATTGTCTATTCACAGTCCACGTTACGTCCCATGCACCCTCAGGCTGTTCATCCATCTCAGAGCTTGCTGACTGCGCCTCAGATCGCTGTGCCCATGCAGCCCACATTACATGCTATGCACCCCCCCACCATGTCCTGATATTACCCCTCCACAGCCCACATTACATGCTGTACTCCCCTCCCCTCATCCCTCCCCCACCATGACCATGTTGTATTATTGTCTATTCACAGTCCACGTTACGTCCCATGCACCCTCAGGCTGTTCATCCATCTCAGAGCTTGCTGACCGCGCCTCAGATCGCTGTGCCCATGCAGCCCACATTACATGCTATACATCCCTCCCCCACCATGTCCTGATATTACCCCTCCACAGCCCACATTACATGCTGTACTCCCCTCCCCTCATCCCTCCCCCACCATGACCATGTTGTATTATTGTCTATTCACAGTCCACGTTACGTCCCATGCACCCTCAGGCTGTTCATCCATCTCAGAGCTTGCTGACCGCGCCTCAGATCGCTGTGCCCATGCAGCCCACATTACATGCTATACACCCCCCCACCATGTCCTGATATTACCCCTCCACAGCCCACATTACATGCTGTACACCTCCCCTCATCCCTCCCCCACCATGACCATGTTGTATTATTGTCTATTCACAGTCCACGTTACGTCCCATGCACCCTCAGGCTGTTCATCCATCTCAGAGCTTGCTGACCGCGCCTCAGATCGCTGTGCCCATGCAGCCCACATTACATGCTATACACCCCCCCACCATGTCCTGATATTACCCCTCCACAGCCCACATTACATGCTGTACACCTCCCCTCATCCCTCCCCCACCATGACCATGTTGTATTATTGTCTATTCACAGTCCACGTTACGTCCCATGCACCCTCAGGCTGTTCATCCATCTCAGAGCTTGCTGACTGCGCCTCAGATCGCTGTGCCCATGCAGCCCACATTACATGCTATACACCCCCCCACCATGTCCTGATATTACCCCTCCACAGCCCACATTACATGCTGTACTCCTCCCCTCATCCCTCCCCCACCATGACCATGTTGTATTATTGTCTATTCACAGTCCACGTTACGTCCCATGCACCCTCAGGCTGTTCATCCATCTCAGAGCTTGCTGACCGCGCCTCAGATCGCTGTGCCCATGCAGCCCACATTACATGCTATACACCCCCCCACCATGTCCTGATATTACCCCTCCACAGACCCCATTACATGCTGTACACCTCCCCTCATCCCTCCCCCACCATGACCATGTTGTATTATTGTCTATTCACAGTCCACGTTACGTCCCATGCACCCTCAGGCTGTTCATCCATCTCAGAGCTTGCTGACCGCGCCTCAGATCGCTGTGCCCATGCAGCCCACATTACATGCTATACACCCCCCCACCATGTCCTGATATTACCCCTCCACAGCCCACATTACATGCTGTACACCTCCCCTCATCCCTCCCCCACCATGACCATGTTGTATTATTGTCTATTCACAGTCCACGTTACGTCCCATGCACCCTCAGGCTGTTCATCCATCTCAGAGCTTGCTGACTGCGCCTCAGATCGCTGTGCCCATGCAGCCCACATTACATGCTATACATCCCTCCCCCACCATGTCCTGATATTACCCCTCCACAGCCCACATTACATGCTGTACACCTCCCCTCATCCCTCCCCCACCATGACCATGTTGTATTATTGTCTATTCACAGTCCACGTTACGTCCCATGCACCCTCAGGCTGTTCATCCATCTCAGAGCTTGCTGACCGCGCCTCAGATCGCTGTGCCCATGCAGCCCACATTACATGCTATACACCCCCCCACCATGTCCTGATATTACCCCTCCACAGCCCACATTACATGCTGTACACCTCCCCTCATCCCTCCCCCACCATGACCATGTTGTATTATTGTCTATTCACAGTCCACGTTACGTCCCATGCACCCTCAGGCTGTTCATCCATCTCAGAGCTTGCTGACCGCGCCTCAGATCGCTGTGCCCATGCAGCCCACATTACATGCTATACACCTCCCCCGCCATGTCCTGATATTACCCCTCCACAGCCCACATTACATGCTGTACTCCTCCCCTCATCCCTCCCCCACCATGACCATGTTGTATTATTGTCTATTCACAGTCCACGTTACGTCCCATGCACCCTCAGGCTGTTCATCCATCTCAGAGCTTGCTGACTGCGCCTCAGATCGCTGTGCCCATGCAGCCCACATTACATGCTATACACCCCCCCACCATGTCCTGATATTACCCCTCCACAGCCCACATTACATGCTGTACTCCCTTCCCCTCATCCCTCCCCCACCATGACCATGTGGTATTATTGTCTATTCACAGTCCACGTTACGTCCCATGCACCCTCAGGCTGTTCATCCATCTCAGAGCTTGCTGACCGCGCCTCAGATCGCTGTGCCCATGCAGCCCACATTACATGCTATACACCCCCCCACCATGTCCTGATATTACCCCTCCACAGCCCACATTACATGCTGTACACCTCCCCTCATCCCTCCCCCACCATGACCATGTTGTATTATTGTCTATTCACAGTCCACGTTACGTCCCATGCACCCTCAGGCTGTTCATCCATCTCAGAGCTTGCTGACCGCGCCTCAGATCGCTGTGCCCATGCAGCCCACATTACATGCTATACACCTCCCCCACCATGTCCTGATATTACCCCTCCACAGCCCACATTACATGCTGTACACCTCCCCTCATCCCTCCCTCACCATGACCATGTTGTATTATTGTCTATTCACAGTCCACGTTACGTCCCATGCACCCTCAGGCTGTTCATCCATCTCAGAGCTTGCTGACCGCGCCTCAGATCGCTGTGCCCATGCAGCCCACATTACATGCTATACACCTCCCCCGCCATGTCCTGATATTACCCCTCCACAGCCCACATTACATGCTGTACTCCTCCCCTCATCCCTCCCCCACCATGACCATGTTGTATTATTGTCTATTCACAGTCCACGTTACGTCCCATGCACCCTCAGGCTGTTCATCCATCTCAGAGCTTGCTGACTGCGCCTCAGATCGCTGTGCCCATGCAGCCCACATTACATGCTATACACCCCCCCACCATGTCCTGATATTACCCCTCCACAGCCCACATTACATGCTGTACTCCCTTCCCCTCATCCCTCCCCCACCATGACCATGTGGTATTATTGTCTATTCACAGTCCACGTTACGTCCCATGCACCCTCAGGCTGTTCATCCATCTCAGAGCTTGCTGACCGCGCCTCAGATCGCTGTGCCCATGCAGCCCACATTACATGCTATACACCCCCCCACCATGTCCTGATATTACCCCTCCACAGCCCACATTACATGCTGTACACCTCCCCTCATCCCTCCCCCACCATGACCATGTTGTATTATTGTCTATTCACAGTCCACGTTACGTCCCATGCACCCTCAGGCTGTTCATCCATCTCAGAGCTTGCTGACCGCGCCTCAGATCGCTGTGCCCATGCAGCCCACATTACATGCTATACATCCCTCCCCCACCATGTCCTGATATTACCCCTCCACAGCCCACATTACATGCTGTACACCTCCCCTCATCCCTCCCCCACCATGACCATGTTGTATTATTGTCTATTCACAGTCCACGTTACGTCCCATGCACCCTCAGGCTGTTCATCCATCTCAGAGCTTGCTGACCGCGCCTCAGATCGCTGTGCCCATGCAGCCCAGTAAGGTAAAGAAGGCATCCATGGCACGTTCCTCATACGCTGCATCCTCAAAGCTCTCAGCCGTCATAAAGACAAAGGCCTCAATTCTGGGGAAATACTTCTCTGTACGTAAAATACCTCATGAGGTTTTTTATTTAGCAATTGTCTTCCATAAGTTAGGATAGTCTTTGGAAGATGTATTGTTTCTAGGGGGGGAGGTGTATATGATTATGTAGCAACCTATGAAAAGTAGATTTATCCGCATCCCTTATAAAAAAAAAATCCAGGAAATATTTGGAGCTTTATTTCTACTATTTTTTTCTATTACACCGCCTGTATAGGAACACTAAAACAGCAATAAGAACTCCACTAAAAACTGCAAAAGACATACAAAGGGCTCGATTCACAAAGCGGTGCTAACCCAGTTACATAGTTACATAGTTATTTTGGTTGAAAAAAGACATACGTCCATCGAGTTCAACCAGTACAAAGTACAACTCCAGCCTGCTCCCTCACATATCCCTGTTGATCCAGAGGAAGGCGAAAAAACCCTTACAAGGCATGGTCCAATTAGCCCCAAAAGGGAAAAATTCCTTCCAGACTCCAGACGGCAATCAGATAAAATCCCTGGATCAACATCATTAGGCATTACCTAGTAATTGTAGCCATGGATGTCTTTCAACTCAAGGAAAGCATCTAAGCCCCCTTTAAATGCAGGTATAGAGTTTGCCATAACGACTTCCTGTGGCAATGCATTCCACATCTTAATCACTCTTACTGTAAAGAACCCTTTCCTAAATAAATGGTTAAAACGTTTTTCCTCCATGCGCAGATCATGTCCTCTAGTCCTTTGAGAAGGCCTAGGGACAAAAAGCTCATCCGCCAAGGTATTATATTGCCCTCTGATGTATTTATACATGTTAATTAGATCCCCTCTAAGGCGTCTTTTCTCTAGACTAAATAAACCCAGTTTATCTAACCTTTCTCGATAAGTGAGACCTTCCATCCCACGCATCAATTTTGTTGCTCGTCTCTGCACCTGCTCTAAAACTGCAATATCTTTTTTGTAATGTGGTGCCCAGAACTGAATTCCATATTCCAGATGTGGCCTTACTAGAGAGTTAAACAGGGGCAATATTATGCTAGCATCTCGAGTTTTTATTTCCCTTTTAATGCATCCCAAAATTTTGTTAGCTTTAGCTGCAGCTGCTTGGCATTGAGTACGATTATTTAACTTGTTGTCAATGAGTACTCCTAACTTTAGGCGTGATAACCTTTGCACCACTGAGTTATCACCGATTTGTGCTGCTCTTCGCGCGAAGCTACCGCGCATACGCGCGCAAAGTCCCATAGGGCTAAATGGGAGCTTCGCGCGAAGCGCCGGGTGCTGCGCGCGCGGAAAACATTGCGCGCGGAAAATTTGCGCGAGTTTCTTCTTATCACGCCTAAACTGAGTTTAGGCGTGATAAAGGGCTTTTCACAGGCGTGCAAACACTTTGCACCGCTTTGTGAATCAAGCCCCAGGTGTGATAAGTTTAGGTGTGATAAGTTTAGGCATGATAAGTTTAGATAAGTGTAGATAGCGTGCAAAGTCCTGCATGCAAAGCAGCGCCATTAAACTCTATGCAAAGTGCACCAGACTTTGCTAGCGCAAAACTTTTGATCAGCTGTGCACTGCGGTGCTAACCCAGTTGGTGCTTAAACTTATCATGCCTAAACTTATCACACCTAAACTTATAACGCCTAAACTTATCACGCCTAAACTTATCACACCTAAACTTATCACGCCTAAACTTATCACGCCTAAACTTATCACGCCTAAACTTATCACGCCTAAACTTATCACGCCTAAACTTATCACGCCTAAACTTATCACGCCTAAACTTATCACGCCTAAACTTATCACGCCTAAACTTATCACGCCTAACCTTATCACGCCTAACCTTATCACGCCTAACCTTATCATGCCTAAACTTAAACTTATCACGCCTAAACTTAAACTTATCACGCCTAAACTTAAACTTATCACGCCTCAACTTATCACGCCTCAACTTATCACGCCTCAACTTAAACTTATCACGCCTAAACTTATCATGCCTAAACTTATCACGCCTAAACTTATCACACCTAAACTTATCACACCTAAACTTATCACACCTCAACTTATCACGCCTCAACTTATCACGCCTCGGCTTATCACGCCTCGGCTTATCACGCCTAAACTTATCACGCCTAAACTTATCACGCCTAAACTTAAACTTATCACGCCTAAACTTAAACTTATCACGCCTAAACTTATCACGCCTAAACTTATCACACCTAAACTTATCACGCCTAAACTTATCACGCCTAAACTTATCATGCCTAAACTGAGTTTAGGCGTGATAAAGGGCTTTTCACCAGCGTGCTAACTGTTAGCACCGCTTTGTGAATCAGGCCCAAAGTGACTTTACCTCCAGGTACCGGCAGGTCTTAAATTGATCGGTAAATTATCTGCTAACATGACCTCTAATTTCCATGAGAATAGCGAATTTCATTAAATTACCTCATAATTTACCTCATGGGTTAAAAGATGACTCAAACCTTCCAAAATCGCTAAATGTCATTACCTCATGAGGTAATTTGTTTGATAACCCTACCAGAATTGAGGCCAATGATTAGCTCTCCTACGCCTTCCTCAGCCACACAGAATCTGCCATTATCATATCATCTTTCCCATGTCTTCTCCTAATCTGCCTGTCCACATTTCCATCCATCAATTCCTCCTCCTCCTCTACCACCTCTTCCCTCTGTCCTATTATTGTCCTCCACATCTCCTCATGTCTCACACATCCTGTAGCTTCATCACACCCTCACTTTACCCCGACCTCTACCACCTCTTCCCTCTGTCCTATTATTGTCCTCCACATCTCCCCCTCATGTCTCACACATCCTGTAGCTTCATCACACCCTCACTATACCCCGACCTCTACCACCTCCTCCCTCTGTCCTATTATTGTCCTCCACATCTCCTCCTCATGTCTCACACATCCTGTAGCTTCATCACACCCTCACTATACCCCGACCTCTACCACCTCTTCCATCTGTCCTATTATTGTCCTCCACATCTCCTTCTCATGTCTCACACATCCTGTAGCTTCATCACACCCTCACTATACCCCGACCTCTACCACCTCTTCCCTCTGCCCTATTATTGTCCTCCACATCTCCTCATGTCTCACACATCCTGTAGCTTCATCACACCCTCACTATACCCCGACCTCTACCACCTCTTCCCTCTGTCCTATTATTGTCCTCCACATCTCCTCCTCATGTCTCACACATCCTGTAGCTTCATCACACCCTCACTATACCCCGACCTCTACCACCTCTTCCATCTGTCCTATTATTGTCCTCCACATCTCCTTCTCATGTCTCACACATCCTGTAGCTTCATCACACCCTCACTATACCCCGACCTCTACCACCTCTTCCATCTGTCCTATTATTGTCCTCCACATCTCCTTCTCATGTCTCACACATCCTGTAGCTTCATCACACCCTCACTATACCCCGACCTCTACCACCTCCTCCCTCTGTCCTATTATTGTCCTCCACATCTCCCCCTCATGTCTCACACATCCTGTAGCTTCATCACACCCTCACTATACCCCGACCTCTACCACTTCTTCCCTCTGTCCTATTATTGTCCTCCACATCTCCCCCTCATGTCTCACACATCCTGTAGCTTCATCACACCCTCACTATACCCCGACCTCTACCACCTCTTCCCTCTGTCCTATTACTGTCCTCCACATCTCCTCCTCATGTCTCACACATCCTGTAGCTTCATCACACCCTCACTATACCCCGACCTCTACCACCTCTTCCCTCTGTCCTATTATTGTCCTCCACATCTCCTCCTCATGTCTCACACATCCTGTAGCTTCATCACACCCTCACTATACCCAGACCTCTACCACCTCTTCCCTCTGTCCTATTATTGTCCTCCACATCTCCTCATGTCTCACACATCCTGTAGCTTCATCACACCCTCACTATACCCCGACCTCTACCACCTCCTCCCTCTGTCCTATTATTGTCCTCCACATCTCCCCCTCATGTCTCACACATCCTGTAGCTTCATCACACCCTCACTATACCCCGACCTCTACCACCTCTTCCATCTGTCCTATTATTGTCCTCCACATCTCCTCCTCATGTCTCACACATCCTGTAGCTTCATCACACCCTCACTATACCCCGACCTCTACCACCTCTTCCCTCTGCCCTATTATTGTCCTCCACATCTCCTCATGTCTCACACATCCTGTAGCTTCATCACACCCTCACTATACCCCGGCCTCTACCACCTCTTCCCTCTGTCCTATTACTGTCTTCCACATCTCCCGCTCATGTCTCACACATCCTGTAGCTTCATCACACTCTCACTATACCCCGACCTCTACCACCTCCTCCCTCTGTCCTATTATTGTCCTCCACATCTCCCCCTCATGTCTCACACATCCTGTATCTTCATCACACCCTCACTATACCCCGACCGCTACCACCTCTTCCCTCTGTCCTATTATTGTCCTCCACATCTCCTCCTCCTCATGTCTCACACATCCTGTAGCTTCATCACACCCTCACTATACCCCGACCTCTACCACTTCTTCCCTCTGTCCTATTATTGTCCTCCACATCTCCTCCTCATGTCTCACACATCCTGTAGCTTCATCACACCCTCACTATACCCCGACCTCTACCACCTCTTCCCTCTGTCCTACTATTGTCCTCCACATCTCCTCATGTCTCACACATCCTATAGCTTCATCACATCCTCACTATACCCCAACCTCTACCACCTCTTCCCTCTGTCCTATTATTGTCCTCCACATCTCCTAATGTCTCACACATCCTGTAGCTTCATCACACCCTCACTATACCCCGACCTCTACCACCTCTTCCCTCTGTCCTATTATTGTCCTCCACATCTCCTCCTCCTCATGTCTCACACATCCTGTAGCTTCATCACACCCTCACTATACCCCGACCTCTACCACCTCTTCCCTCTGTCCTATTATTGTCCTCCACATCTCCTAATGTCTCACACATCCTGTAGCTTCATCACACCCTCACTATACCCCGACCTCTACCACCTCCTCCCTCTGTCCTATTATTGTCCTCCACATCTCCCCCTCATGTCTCACACATCCTGTAGCTTCATCACACCCTCACTATACCCCGACCTCTACCACTTCTTCCCTCTGTCCTATTATTGTCCTCCACATCTCCTCCTCATGTCTCACACATCCTGTAGCTTCATCACACCCTCACTATACCCCGACCTCTACCACCTCTTCCCTCTGTCCTACTATTGTCCTCCACATCTCCTCATGTCTCACACATCCTATAGCTTCATCACATCCTCACTATACCCCGACCTCTACCACCTCTTCCCTCTGTCCTACTATTGTCCTCCACATCTCCTCATGTCTCACACATCCTATAGCTTCATCACATCCTCACTATACCCCGACCTCTACCACCTCCTCCCTCTGTCCTATTATTGTCCTCCACATCTCCCCCTCATGTCTCACACATCCTGTAGCTTCATCACACCCTCACTATACCCCGACCTCTACCACCTCTTCCCTCTGTCCTATTATTGTCCTCCACATCTCCTCATGTCTCACACATCCTGTAGCTTCATCACACCCTCACTATACCCCGACCTCTACCACCTCCTCCCTCTGTCCTATTATTGTCCTCCACATCTCCCCCTCATGTCTCACACATCCTGTAGCTTCATCACACCCTCACTATACCCCGACCTCTACCACCTCTTCCATCTGTCCTATTATTGTCCTCCACATCTCCTCCTCATGTCTCACACATCCTGTAGCTTCATCACACCCTCACTATACCCCGACCTCTACCACCTCTTCCCTCTGCCCTATTATTGTCCTCCACATCTCCTCATGTCTCACACATCCTGTAGCTTCATCACACCCTCACTATACCCCGGCCTCTACCACCTCTTCCCTCTGTCCTATTACTGTCTTCCACATCTCCCGCTCATGTCTCACACATCCTGTAGCTTCATCACACTCTCACTATACCCCGACCTCTACCACCTCCTCCCTCTGTCCTATTATTGTCCTCCACATCTCCCCCTCATGTCTCACACATCCTGTATCTTCATCACACCCTCACTATACCCCGACCGCTACCACCTCTTCCCTCTGTCCTATTATTGTCCTCCACATCTCCTCCTCCTCATGTCTCACACATCCTGTAGCTTCATCACACCCTCACTATACCCCGACCTCTACCACTTCTTCCCTCTGTCCTATTATTGTCCTCCACATCTCCTCCTCATGTCTCACACATCCTGTAGCTTCATCACACCCTCACTATACCCCGACCTCTACCACCTCTTCCCTCTGTCCTACTATTGTCCTCCACATCTCCTCATGTCTCACACATCCTATAGCTTCATCACATCCTCACTATACCCCAACCTCTACCACCTCTTCCCTCTGTCCTATTATTGTCCTCCACATCTCCTAATGTCTCACACATCCTGTAGCTTCATCACACCCTCACTATACCCCGACCTCTACCACCTCTTCCCTCTGTCCTATTATTGTCCTCCACATCTCCTCCTCCTCATGTCTCACACATCCTGTAGCTTCATCACACCCTCACTATACCCCGACCTCTACCACCTCTTCCCTCTGTCCTATTATTGTCCTCCACATCTCCTAATGTCTCACACATCCTGTAGCTTCATCACACCCTCACTATACCCCGACCTCTACCACCTCCTCCCTCTGTCCTATTATTGTCCTCCACATCTCCCCCTCATGTCTCACACATCCTGTAGCTTCATCACACCCTCACTATACCCCGACCTCTACCACTTCTTCCCTCTGTCCTATTATTGTCCTCCACATCTCCTCCTCATGTCTCACACATCCTGTAGCTTCATCACACCCTCACTATACCCCGACCTCTACCACCTCTTCCCTCTGTCCTACTATTGTCCTCCACATCTCCTCATGTCTCACACATCCTATAGCTTCATCACATCCTCACTATACCCCGACCTCTACCACCTCTTCCCTCTGTCCTACTATTGTCCTCCACATCTCCTCATGTCTCACACATCCTATAGCTTCATCACATCCTCACTATACCCCGACCTCTACCACCTCCTCCCTCTGTCCTATTATTGTCCTCCACATCTCCCCCTCATGTCTCACACATCCTGTAGCTTCATCACACCCTCACTATACCCCGACCTCTACCACCTCTTCCCTCTGTCCTATTATTGTCCTCCACATCTCCTCATGTCTCACACATCCTATAGCTTCATCACATCCTCACTATACCCCGACCTCTACCACCTCTTCCCTCTGTCCTATTACTGTCCTCCACATCTCCTCCTCATGTCTCACACATCCTGTAGCTTCATCACACCCTCACTATACCCCGACCGCTACCACCTCTTCCCTCTGTCCTATTATTGTCCTCCACATTTCCCCCTCATGTCTCACACATCCTGTAGCTTCATCACACCCTCACTATACCCCGACCTCTACCACCTCTTCCCTCTGTCCTATTATTGTCCTCCACATCTCCCCCTCATGTCTCACACATCCTGTAGCTTCATCACACCCTCACTATACCCCGACCTCTACCACCTCTTCCATCTGTCCTATTATTGTCCTCCACATCTCCTTCTCATGTCTCACACATCCTGTAGCTTCATCACACCCTCACTATACCCCGACCTCTACCACCTCTTCCCTCTGCCCTATTATTGTCCTCCACATCTCCTCATGTCTCACACATCCTGTAGCTTCATCACACCCTCACTATACCCCGGCCTCTACCACCTCCTCCCTCTGTCCTATTATTGTCCTCCACATCTCATGTCTCACACATCCTGTAGCTTCATCACACCCTCACTATACCCCGACCTCTACCACCTCTTCCCTCTGCCCTATTATTGTCCTCCACATCTCCTCATGTCTCACACATCCTGTAGCTTCATCACACCCTCACTATACCTCGACCTCTACCACCTCTTCCCTCTGTCCTATTATTGTCCTCCACATCTCCCCCTCATGTCTCACACATCCTGTAACTTCATCACACCCTCACTATACCCCGACCTCTACCACCTCTTCCATCTGTCCTATTATTGTCCTCCACATCTCCCCCTCATGTCTCACACATCCTGTAGCTTCATCACACCCTCACTATACCCCGACCTCTACCACCTCTTCCCTCTGTCCTATTATTGTCCTCCACATCTCCTCCTCATGTCTCACACATCCTGTAGCTTCATCACACCCTCACTATACCCTGACCTCTACCACCTCTTCCCTCTGCCCTATTATTGTCCTCCACATCTCCCCCTCATGTCTCACACATCCCGTAGCTTCATCACACCCTCACTATACCCCGACCTCTACCACCTCCTCCCTCTGTCCTATTATTGTCCTCCACATCTCCCCCTCATGTCTGACACATCCTGTAGCTTCATCACACCCTCACTATACCCCGACCTCTACCACCTCTTCCCTCTGTCCTATTATTGTCCTCCACATCTCCCCCCCTCATGTCTCACACATCCTGTAGCTTCATCACACCCTCACTATACCCCGACCTCTACCACCTCTTCCCTCTGTCCTATTATTGTCCTCCACATCTCCCCCTCATGTCTCACACATCCTGTAGCTTCATCACACCCTCACTATACCCCGACCTCTACCACCTCTTCCCTCTGTCCTATTATTGTCCTCCACATCTCCTCATGTCTCACACATCCTATAGCTTCACATCCTCACTATACCCCGACCTCTACCACCTCTTCCCTCTGTCCTATTACTGTCCTCCACATCTCCTCCTCATGTCTCACACATCCTGTAGCTTCATCACACCCTCACTATACCCCGACCGCTACCACCTCTTCCCTCTGTCCTATTATTGTCCTCCACATTTCCCCCTCATGTCTCACACATCCTGTAGCTTCATCACACCCTCACTATACCCCGACCTCTACCACCTCTTCCCTCTGTCCTATTATTGTCCTCCACATCTCCCCCTCATGTCTCACACATCCTGTAGCTTCATCACACCCTCACTATACCCCGACCTCTACCACCTCTTCCATCTGTCCTATTATTGTCCTCCACATCTCCTTCTCATGTCTCACACATCCTGTAGCTTCATCACACCCTCACTATACCCCGACCTCTACCACCTCTTCCCTCTGCCCTATTATTGTCCTCCACATCTCCTCATGTCTCACACATCCTGTAGCTTCATCACACCCTCACTATACCCCGGCCTCTACCACCTCCTCCCTCTGTCCTATTATTGTCCTCCACATCTCATGTCTCACACATCCTGTAGCTTCATCACACCCTCACTATACCCCGACCTCTACCACCTCTTCCCTCTGCCCTATTATTGTCCTCCACATCTCCTCATGTCTCACACATCCTGTAGCTTCATCACACCCTCACTATACCTCGACCTCTACCACCTCTTCCCTCTGTCCTATTATTGTCCTCCACATCTCCCCCTCATGTCTCACACATCCTGTAACTTCATCACACCCTCACTATACCCCGACCTCTACCACCTCTTCCATCTGTCCTATTATTGTCCTCCACATCTCCCCCTCATGTCTCACACATCCTGTAGCTTCATCACACCCTCACTATACCCCGACCTCTACCACCTCTTCCCTCTGTCCTATTATTGTCCTCCACATCTCCTCCTCATGTCTCACACATCCTGTAGCTTCATCACACCCTCACTATACCCTGACCTCTACCACCTCTTCCCTCTGCCCTATTATTGTCCTCCACATCTCCCCCTCATGTCTCACACATCCCGTAGCTTCATCACACCCTCACTATACCCCGACCTCTACCACCTCCTCCCTCTGTCCTATTATTGTCCTCCACATCTCCCCCTCATGTCTGACACATCCTGTAGCTTCATCACACCCTCACTATACCCCGACCTCTACCACCTCTTCCCTCTGTCCTATTATTGTCCTCCACATCTCCCCCCCTCATGTCTCACACATCCTGTAGCTTCATCACACCCTCACTATACCCCGACCTCTACCACCTCTTCCCTCTGTCCTATTATTGTCCTCCACATCTCCCCCTCATGTCTCACACATCCTGTAGCTTCATCACACCCTCACTATACCCCGACCTCTACCACCTCTTCCCTCTGTCCTACTATTGTCCTCCACATCTCCTCATGTCTCACACATCCTATAGCTTCATCACATCCTCACTATACCCCGGCCTCTACCACCTCTTCCCTCTGTCCTATTATTGTCCTCCGCATCTCCCCCTGATATCTCACACATCCTGTAGCTTCATCACACCCTCACTATACCCCGACCTCTACCACCTCTTCCCTCTGTCCTATTATTGTCCTCCACATCTCCCCCTCATGTCTGACACATCCTGTAGCTTCATCACACCCTCACTATACCCCGACCTCTACCACCTCTTCCCTCTGTCCTATTATTGTCCTCCACATCTCCTCATGTCTCACACATCCTGTAGCTTCATCACACCCTCACTATACCCCGGCCTCTACCACCTCCTCCCTCTGTCCTATTATTGTCCTCCACATCTCATGTCTCACACATCCTGTAGCTTCATCACACCCTCACTATACCCCGACCGCTACCACCTCTTCCCTCTGTCCTATTATTGTCCTCCACATCTCCTCCTCATGTCTCACACATCCTGTAGCTTCATCACACCCTCACTATACCCAGACCTCTACCACCTCTTCCATCTGTCCTATTATTGTCCTCCACATCTCCTTCTCATGTCTCACACATCCTGTAGCTTCATCACACCCTCACTATACCCCGACCGCTACCACCTCTTCCCTCTGTCCTATTATTGTCCTCCACATCTCCCCCTCATGTCTCACACATCCTGTAACTTCATCACACCCTCACTATACCCCGACCTCTACCACCTCTTCCCTCTGTCCTATTATTGTCCTCCACATCTCCTCCTCATGTCTCGCACATCCTGTGGCTTCATCACACCCTCACTATACCCCGACCTCTACCACCTCTTCCCTCTGTCCTATTATCGTCCTCCACATCTCATGTCTCACACATCCTGTACCTTCATCACACCCTCACTATACCCCGACCTCTACCACCTCTTACCTCTGTCCTATTATTGTCCTCCACATCTCCCCCTCATGTCTCACACATCCTGTAGCTTCATCACACCCTCACTATACCCCGACCTCTACCACCTCTTCCCTCTGTCCTATTATTGTCCTCCACATCTCCTCCTCATGTCTCACACATCCTGTAGCTTCATCACACCCTCACTATACCCCGTCCTCTACCACCTCCTCCCTCTGTCCTATTACTGTCCTCCACATCTCCCCCTCATGTCTCACACATCCTGTAGCTTCATCACACCCTCACTATACCCCGACCTCTACCACCTCTTCCATCTGTCCTATTATTGTCCTCCACATCTCCTTCTCATGTCTCACACATCCTGTAGCTTCATCACACCCTCACTATACCCCGACCTCTACCACCTCTTCCCTCTGCCCTATTATTGTCCTCCACATCTCCTCATGTCTCACACATCCTGTAGCTTCATCACACCCTCACTATACCCCGGCCTCTACCACCTCTTCCCTCTGTCCTATTACTGTCTTCCACATCTCCCGCTCATGTCTCACACATCCTGTAGCTTCATCACACTCTCACTATACCCCGACCTCTACCACCTCCTCCCTCTGTCCTATTATTGTCCTCCACATCTCCCCCTCATGTCTCACACATCCTGTAGCTTCATCACACCCTCACTATACCCCGACCTCTACCACCTCTTCCCTCTGTCCTATTATTGTCCTCCACATCTCCCCCTCATGTCTCACACATCCTGTAGCTTCATCACACCCTCACTATACCCCGACCTCTACCACCTCTTCCCTTTGTCCTATTATTGTCCTCTACATCTCATGTCTCGCACATCCTGTAGCTTCATCACACCCTCACTATACCCCGACCTCTACCACCTCTTCCCTCTGTCCTATTATTGTCCTCCACATCTCCCCCTCATGTCTCACACATCCTGTAGCTTCATCACACCCTCACTATACCCCGACCTCTACCACCTCCTCCCTCTGTCCTATTATTGTCCTCCACATCTCCCCCTCATGTCTCACACATCCTGTAGCTTCATCACACCCTCACTATACCCCGACCTCTACCACCTCTTCCATCTGTCCTATTATTGTCCTCCACATCTCCCCCTCATGTCTCACACATCCTGTAGCTTCATCACACCCTCACTATACCCCGACCTCTACCACCTCTTCCCTCTGTCCTATTATTGTCCTCCACATCTCCCCCTCATGTCTCACACATCCTGTAGCTTCATCACACCCTCACTATACCCCGACCTCTACCACCTCTTCCCTCTGTCCTATTATTGTCCTCCACATCTCCTCCTCATGTCTCACACATCCTGTAGCTTCATCACACCCTCACTATACCCCGACCTCTACCACCTCTTCTCTCTGTCCTATTATTGTCCTCCACATCTCCTCCTCATGTCTCACACATCCTGTAGCTTCATCACACCCTCACTATACCCCGACCTCTACCACCTCTTCCCTCTGTCCTATTATTGTCCTCCACATCTCCCCCTCATGTCTCACACATCCTGTAGCTTCATCACACCCTCACTATACCCCGACCTCTACCACCTCTTCCCTCTGTCCTATTATTGTCCTCCACATCTCCTCCTCATGTCTCACACATCCTGTAGCTTCATCACACCCTCACTATACCCCGACCTCTACCACCTCTTCCCTCTGTCCTATTACTGTCCTCCACATCTCCTCCTCATGTCTCACACATCCTGTAGCTTCATCACACCCTCACTATACCCCGACCTCTACCACCTCTTCCCTCTGTCCTATTATTGTCCTCCACATCTCCTCCTCATGTCTCACACATCCTGTAGCTTCATCACACCCTCACTATACCCAGACCTCTACCACCTCTTCCCTCTGTCCTATTATTGTCCTCCACATCTCCTCATGTCTCACACATCCTGTAGCTTCATCACACCCTCACTATACCCCGACCTCTACCACCTCCTCCCTCTGTCCTATTATTGTCCTCCACATCTCCCCCTCATGTCTCACACATCCTGTAGCTTCATCACACCCTCACTATACCCCGACCTCTACCACCTCTTCCATCTGTCCTATTATTGTCCTCCACATCTCCTCCTCATGTCTCACACATCCTGTAGCTTCATCACACCCTCACTATACCCCGACCTCTACCACCTCTTCCCTCTGCCCTATTATTGTCCTCCACATCTCCTCATGTCTCACACATCCTGTAGCTTCATCACACCCTCACTATACCCCGGCCTCTACCACTTCTTCCCTCTGTCCTATTACTGTCTTCCACATCTCCCGCTCATGTCTCACACATCCTGTAGCTTCATCACACTCTCACTATACCCCGACCTCTACCACCTCCTCCCTCTGTCCTATTATTGTCCTCCACATCTCCCCCTCATGTCTCACACATCCTGTATCTTCATCACACCCTCACTATACCCCGACCGCTACCACCTCTTCCCTCTGTCCTATTATTGTCCTCCACATCTCCTCCTCCTCATGTCTCACACATCCTGTAGCTTCATCACACCCTCACTATACCCCGACCTCTACCACTTCTTCCCTCTGTCCTATTATTGTCCTCCACATCTCCTCCTCATGTCTCACACATCCTGTAGCTTCATCACACCCTCACTATACCCCGACCTCTACCACCTCTTCCCTCTGTCCTACTATTGTCCTCCACATCTCCTCATGTCTCACACATCCTATAGCTTCATCACATCCTCACTATACCCCAACCTCTACCACCTCTTCCCTCTGTCCTATTATTGTCCTCCACATCTCCTAATGTCTCACACATCCTGTAGCTTCATCACACCCTCACTATACCCCGACCTCTACCACCTCTTCCCTCTGTCCTATTATTGTCCTCCACATCTCCTCCTCCTCATGTCTCACACATCCTGTAGCTTCATCACACCCTCACTATACCCCGACCTCTACCACCTCTTCCCTCTGTCCTATTTTTGTCCTCCACATCTCCTAATGTCTCACACATCCTGTAGCTTCATCACACCCTCACTATACCCCGACCTCTACCACCTCCTCCCTCTGTCCTATTATTGTCCTCCACATCTCCCCCTCATGTCTCACACATCCTGTAGCTTCATCACACCCTCACTATACCCCGACCTCTACCACTTCTTCCCTCTGTCCTATTATTGTCCTCCACATCTCCTCCTCATGTCTCACACATCCTGTAGCTTCATCACACCCTCACTATACCCCGACCTCTACCACCTCTTCCCTCTGTCCTACTATTGTCCTCCACATCTCCTCATGTCTCACACATCCTATAGCTTCATCACATCCTCACTATACCCCGACCTCTACCACCTCTTCCCTCTGTCCTACTATTGTCCTCCACATCTCCTCATGTCTCACACATCCTATAGCTTCATCACATCCTCACTATACCCCGACCTCTACCACCTCCTCCCTCTGTCCTATTATTGTCCTCCACATCTCCCCCTCATGTCTCACACATCCTGTAGCTTCATCACACCCTCACTATACCCCGACCTCTACCACCTCTTCCCTCTGTCCTATTATTGTCCTCCACATCTCCTCATGTCTCACGCATCCTATAGCTTCATCACATCCTCACTATACCCCGACCTCTACCACCTCTTCCCTCTGTCCTATTACTGTCCTCCACATCTCCTCCTCATGTCTCACACATCCTGTAGCTTCATCACACCCTCACTATACCCCGACCGCTACCACCTCTTCCCTCTGTCCTATTATTGTCCTCCACATTTCCCCCTCATGTCTCACACATCCTGTAGCTTCATCACACCCTCACTATACCCCGACCTCTACCACCTCTTCCCTCTGTCCTATTATTGTCCTCCACATCTCCCCCTCATGTCTCACACATCCTGTAGCTTCATCACACCCTCACTATACCCCGACCTCTACCACCTCTTCCATCTGTCCTATTATTGTCCTCCACATCTCCTTCTCATGTCTCACACATCCTGTAGCTTCATCACACCCTCACTATACCCCGACCTCTACCACCTCTTCCCTCTGCCCTATTATTGTCCTCCACATCTCCTCATGTCTCACACATCCTGTAGCTTCATCACACCCTCACTATACCCCGGCCTCTACCACCTCCTCCCTCTGTCCTATTATTGTCCTCCACATCTCATGTCTCACACATCCTGTAGCTTCATCACACCCTCACTATACCCCGACCTCTACCACCTCTTCCCTCTGCCCTATTATTGTCCTCCACATCTCCTCATGTCTCACACATCCTGTAGCTTCATCACACCCTCCCTATACCTCGACCTCTACCACCTCTTCCCTCTGTCCTATTATTGTCCTCCACATCTCCCCCTCATGTCTCACACATCCTGTAACTTCATCACACCCTCACTATACCCCGACCTCTACCACCTCTTCCATCTGTCCTATTATTGTCCTTCACATCTCCCCCTCATGTCTCACACATCCTGTAGCTTCATCACACCCTCACTATACCCCGACCTCTACCACCTCTTCCCTCTGTCCTATTATTGTCCTCCACATCTCCTCCTCATGTCTCACACATCCTGTAGCTTCATCACACCCTCACTATACCCAGACCTCTACCACCTCTTCCCTCTGTCCTATTATTGTCCTCCACATCTTCTCATGTCTCACACATCCTGTAGCTTCATCACACCCTCACTATACCCCGACCTCTACCACTTCTTCCCTCTGTCCTATTATTGTCCTCCACATCTCCTCCTCATGTCTCACACATCCTGTAGCTTCATCACACCCTCACTATACCCCGACCTCTACCACCTCTTCCCTCTGTCCTACTATTGTCCTCCACATCTCCTCATGTCTCACACATCCTGTAGCTTCATCACACCCTCACTATACCCCGACCTCTACCACCTCTTCCCTCTGTCCTATTATTGTCCTCCGCATCTCCCCCTGATATCTCACACATCCTGTAGCTTCATCACACCCTCACTATACCCCGACCTCTACCACCTCTTCCCTCTGTCCTATTATTGTCCTCCACATCTCCCCCTCATGTCTGACACATCCTGTAGCTTCATCACACCCTCACTATACCCCGACCTCTACCACCTCTTCCCTCTGTCCTATTATTGTCCTCCACATCTCCTCATGTCTCACACATCCTGTAGCTTCATCACACCCTCACTATACCCCGGCCTCTACCACCTCCTCCCTCTGTCCTATTATTGTCCTCCACATCTCATGTCTCACACATCCTGTAGCTTCATCACACCCTCACTATACCCCGACCGCTACCACCTCTTCCCTCTGTCCTATTACTGTCCTCCACATCTCCTCCTCATGTCTCACACATCCTGTAGCTTCATCACACCCTCACTATACCCAGACCTCTACCACCTCTTCCATCTGTCCTATTATTGTCCTCCACATCTCCTTCTCATGTCTCACACATCCTGTAGCTTCATCACACCCTCACTATACCCCGACCGCTACCACCTCTTCCCTCTGTCCTATTATTGTCCTCCACATCTCCCCCTCATGTCTCACACATCCTGTAACTTCATCACACCCTCACTATACCCCGACCTCTACCACCTCTTCCCTCTGTCCTATTATTGTCCTCCACATCTCCTCCTCATGTCTCGCACATCCTGTGGCTTCATCACACCCTCACTATACCCCGACCTCTACCACCTCTTCCCTCTGTCCTATTATCGTCCTCCACATCTCATGTCTCACACATCCTGTACCTTCATCACACCCTCACTATACCCCGACCTCTACCACCTCTTACCTCTGTCCTATTATTGTCCTCCACATCTCCCCCTCATGTCTCACACATCCTGTAGATTCATCACACCCTCACTATACCCCGACCTCTACCACCTCTTCCCTCTGTCCTATTATTGTCCTCCACATCTCCTGCTCATGTCTCACACATCCTGTAGCTTCATCACACCCTCACTATACCCCGACCTCTACCACCTCCTCCCTCTGTCCTATTACTGTCCTCCACATCTCCCCCTCATGTCTCACACATCCTGTAGCTTCATCACACCCTCACTATACCCCGACCTCTACCACCTCTTCCATCTGTCCTATTATTGTCCTCCACATCTCCTTCTCATGTCTCACACATCCTGTAGCTTCATCACACCCTCACTATACCCCGACCTCTACCACCTCTTCCCTCTGCCCTATTATTGTCCTCCACATCTCCTCATGTCTCACACATCCTGTAGCTTCATCACACCCTCACTATACCCCGGCCTCTACCACCTCTTCCCTCTGTCCTATTACTGTCTTCCACATCTCCCGCTCATGTCTCACACATCCTGTAGCTTCATCACACTCTCACTATACCCCGACCTCTACCACCTCCTCCCTCTGTCCTATTATTGTCCTCCACATCTCCCCCTCATGTCTCACACATCCTGTAGCTTCATCACACCCTCACTATACCCCGACCTCTACCACCTCTTACATCTGTCCTATTATTGTCCTCCACATCTCCTCATGTCTCACACATCCTGTAGCTTCATCACACCCTCACTATACCCCGGCCTCTACCACCTCTTCCCTCTGTCCTATTACTGTCTTCCACATCTCCCGCTCATGTCTCACACATCCTGTAGCTTCATCACACCCTCACTATACCCCGACCTCTACCACCTCTTCCATCTGTCCTATTATTGTCCTCCACATCTCCTCCTCATGTCTCACACATCCTGTAGCTTCATCACACCCTCACTATACCCCGACCTCTACCACCTCTTCCCTCTGTCCTATTATTGTCCTCCACATCTCCCCCTCATGTCTCACACATCCTGTAGCTTCATCACACCCTCACTATACCCCGACCTCTACCACCTCTTCCCTTTGTCCTATTATTGTCCTCTACATCTCATGTCTCGCACATCCTGTAGCTTCATCACACCCTCACTATACCCCGACCTCTACCACCTCTTCCCTCTGTCCTATTATTGTCCTCCACATCTCCCCCTCATGTCTCACACATCCTGTAGCTTCATCACACCCTCACTATACCCCGACCTCTACCACCTCCTCCCTCTGTCCTATTATTGTCCTCCACATCTCCCCCTCATGTCTCACACATCCTGTAGCTTCATCACACCCTCACTATACCCCGACCTCTACCACCTCTTCCCTCTGTCCTATTATTGTCCTCCACATCTCCCCCTCATGTCTCACACATCCTGTAGCTTCATCACACCCTCACTATACCCCGACCTCTACCACCTCTTCCCTCTGTCCTATTATTGTCCTCCACATCTCCTCCTCATGTCTCACACATCCTGTAGCTTCATCACACCCTCACTATACCCCGACCTCTACCACCTCTTCCCTCTGTCCTATTATTGTCCTCCACATCTCCTCCTCATGTCTCACACATCCTGTAGCTTCATCACACCCTCACTATACCCCGACCTCTACCACCTCTTCCCTCTGTCCTATTATTGTCCTCCACATCTCCCCCTCATGTCTCACACATCCTGTAGCTTCATCACACCCTCACTATACCCCGACCTCTACCACCTCTTCCCTCTGTCCTATTATTGTCCTCCACATCTCCCCCTCATGTCTCACACATCCTGTAGCTTCATCACACCCTCACTATACCCCGACCTCTACCACCTCTTCCATCTGTCCTATTATTGTCCTCCACATCTCCTCATGTCTCACACATCCTGTAGCTTCATCACACCCTCACTATACCCTGGCCTCTACCACCTCTTCCCTCTGTCCTATTACTGTCTTCCACATCTCCCGCTCATGTCTCACACATCCTGTAGCTTCATCACACCCTCACTATACCCCGACCTCTACCACCTCTTCCATCTGTCCTATTATTGTCCTCCACATCTCCTCCTCATGTCTCACACATCCTGTAGCTTCATCACACCCTCACTATACCCCGACCTCTACCACCTCTTCCCTCTGTCCTATTATTGTCCTCCACATCTCCCCCTCATGTCTCACACATCCTGTAGCTTCATCACACCCTCACTATACCCTGACCTCTACCACCTCCTCCCTCTGTCCTATTATTGTCCTCCACATCTCCTCATGTCTCACACATCCTGTAGCTTCATCACATCCTCACTATACCCCGACCTCTACCACCTCTTCCCTTTGTCCTATTATTGTCCTCTACATCTCATGTCTCGCACATCCTGTAGCTTCATCACACCCTCACTATACCCCGACCTCTACCACCTCTTCCCTCTGTCCTATTATTGTCCTCCACATCTCCCCCTCATGTCTCACACATCCTGTAGCTTCATCACACCCTCACTATACCCCGACCTCTACCACCTCCTCCCTCTGTCCTATTATTGTCCTCCACATCTCCCCCTCATGTCTCACACATCCTGTAGCTTCATCACACCCTCACTATACCCCGACCTCTACCACCTCTTCCATCTGTCCTATTATTGTCCTCCACATCTCCCCCTCATGTCTCACACATCCTGTAGCTTCATCACACCCTCACTATACCCCGACCTCTACCACGTCTTCCCTCTGTCCTATTATTGTCCTCCACATCTCCTCCTCATGTCTCACACATCCTGTAGCTTCATCACACCCTCACTATACCCCGACCTCTACCACCTCTTCCCTCTGTCCTATTATTGTCCTCCACATCTCCTCCTCATGTCTCACACATCCTGTAGCTTCATCACACCCTCACTATACCCCGACCTCTACCACCTCCTACCTCTGTCCTACTATTGTCCTCCACATCTCCTCCTCATGTCTCACACATCCTGTAGCTTCATCACACCCTCACTATACCCCGACCTCTACCACCTCTTCCCTCTGTCCTATTATTGTCCTCCACATCTCCCCCTCATGTCTCACACATCCCGTAGCTTCATCACACCCTCACTATACTCCGACCTCTACCACCTCTTCCCTCTGTCCTACTATTGTCCTCCACATCTCCTCATGTCTCACACATCCTATAGCTTCATCACATCCTCACTATACCCCGACCTCTACCACCTCTTCCATCTGTCCTATTATTGTCCTCCACATCTCCCCCTCATGTCTCACACATCCTGTAGCTTCATCACACCCTCACTATACCCCGACCTCTACCACCTCTTCCCTCTGTCCTATTATTGTCCTCCACATCTCCTCATGTCTCACACATCCTATAGCTTCATCACATCCTCACTATACCCCGACCTCTACCACCTCTTCCCTCTGTCCTATTACTGTCCTCCACATCTCCTCCTCATGTCTCACACCCTGTAGCTTCATCACACCCTCACTATACCCCGACCGCTACCACCTCTTCCCTCTGTCCTATTATTGTCCTCCACATTTCCCCCTCATGTCTCACACATCCTGTAGCTTCATCACACCCTCACTATACCCCGACCTCTACCACCTCTTCCCTCTGTCCTATTATTGTCCTCCACATCTCCCCCTCATGTCTCACACATCCTGTAGCTTCATCACACCCTCACTATACCCCGACCTCTACCACCTCTTCCATCTGTCCTATTATTGTCCTCCACATCTCCCCCTCATGTCTCACACATCCTGTAGCTTCATCACACCCTCACTATACCCCGACCTCTACCACCTCTTCCCTCTGCCCTATTATTGTCCTCCACATCTCCTCATGTCTCACACATCCTGTAGCTTCATCACACCCTCACTATACCCCGGCCTTTACCACCTCCTCCCTCTGTCCTATTATTGTCCTCCACATCTCATGTCTCACACATCCTGTAGCTTCATCACACCCTCACTATACCCCGACCTCTACCACCTCTTCCCTCTGCCCTATTATTGTCCTCCACATCTCCTCATGTCTCACACATCCTGTAGCTTCATCACACCCTCACTATACCTCGACCTCTACCACCTCTTCCCTCTGTCCTATTATTGTCCTCCACATCTCCCCCTCATGTCTCACACATCCTGTAACTTCATCACACCCTCACTATACCCCGACCTCTACCACCTCTTCCATCTGTCCTATTATTGTCCTCCACATCTCCCCCTCATGTCTCACACATCCTGTAGCTTCATCACACCCTCACTATACCCCGACCTCTACCACCTCTTCCCTCTGTCCTATTATTGTCCTCCACATCTCCTCCTCATGTCTCACACATCCTGTAGCTTCATCACACCCTCACTATACCCCGACCTCTACCACCTCCTCCCTCTGTCCTATTATTGTCCTCCACATCTCCCCCTCATGTCTGACACATCCTGTAGCTTCATCACACCCTCACTATACCCCGACCTCTACCACCTCTTCCCTCTGTCCTATTATTGTCCTCCACATCTCCCCCCCTCATGTCTCACACATCCTGTAGCTTCATCACACCCTCACTGTACCCCGACCTCTACCACCTCTTCCCTCTGTCCTATTATTGTCCTCCACATCTCCCCCTCATGTCTCACACATCCTGTAGCTTCATCACACCCTCACTATACCCCGACCTCTACCACCTCTTCCCTCTGTCCTACTATTGTCCTCCACATCTCCTCATGTCTCACACATCCTATAGCTTCATCACATCCTCACTATACCCCGGCCTCTACCACCTCTTCCCTCTGTCCTATTATTGTCCTCCGCATCTCCCCCTGATATCTCACACATCCTGTAGCTTCATCACACCCTCACTATACCCCGACCTCTACCACCTCTTCCCTCTGTCCTATTATTGTCCTCCACATCTCCCCCTCATGTCTGACACATCCTGTAGCTTCATCACACCCTCACTATACCCCGACCTCTACCACCTCTTCCCTCTGTCCTATTATTGTCCTCCACATCTCCTCATGTCTCACACATCCTGTAGCTTCATCACACCCTCACTATACCCCGGCCTCTACCACCTCCTCCCTCTGTCCTATTATTGTCCTCCACATCTCATGTCTCACACATCCTGTAGCTTCATCACACCCTCACTATACCCCGACCGCTACCACCTCTTCCCTCTGTCCTATTATTGTCCTCCACATCTCCTCCTCATGTCTCACACATCCTGTAGCTTCATCACACCCTCACTATACCCAGACCTCTACCACCTCTTCCATCTGTCCTATTATTGTCCTCCACATCTCCTTCTCATGTCTCACACATCCTGTAGCTTCATCACACCCTCACTATACCCCGACCTCTACCACCTCTTCCCTCTGTCCTATTATTGTCCTCCACATCTCCTCCTCATGTCTCGCACATCCTGTGGCTTCATCACACCCTCACTATACCCCGACCTCTACCACCTCTTCCCTCTGTCCTATTATCGTCCTCCACATCTCATGTCTCACACATCCTGTACCTTCATCACACCCTCACTATACCCCGACCTCTACCACCTCTTACCTCTGTCCTATTATTGTCCTCCACATCTCCCCCTCATGTCTCACACATCCTGTAGCTTCATCACACCCTCACTATACCCCGACCTCTACCACCTCTTCCCTCTGTCCTATTATTGTCCTCCACATCTCCTCCTCATGTCTCACACATCCTGTAGCTTCATCACACCCTCACTATACCCCGACCTCTACCACCTCCTCCCTCTGTCCTATTACTGTCCTCCACATCTCCCCCTCATGTCTCACACATCCTGTAGCTTCATCACACCCTCACTATACCCCGACCTCTACCACCTCTTCCATCTGTCCTATTATTGTCCTCCACATCTCCTTCTCATGTCTCACACATCCTGTAGCTTCATCACACCCTCACTATACCCCGACCTCTACCACCTCTTCCCTCTGCCCTATTATTGTCCTCCACATCTCCTCATGTCTCACACATCCTGTAGCTTCATCACACCCTCACTATACCCCGGCCTCTACCACCTCTTCCCTCTGTCCTATTACTGTCTTCCACATCTCCCGCTCATGTCTCACACATCCTGTAGCTTCATCACACTCTCACTATACCCCGACCTCTACCACCTCCTCCCTCTGTCCTATTATTGTCCTCCACATCTCCCCCTCATGTCTCACACATCCTGTAGCTTCATCACACCCTCACTATACCCCGACCTCTACCACCTCTTCCATCTGTCCTATTATTGTCCTCCACATCTCCCCCCCTCATGTCTCACACATCCTGTAGCTTCATCACACCCTCACTATACCCCGACCTCAACCACCTCTTCCCTCTGTCCTATTATTGTCCTCCACATCTCCTCCTCATGTCTCACACATCCTGTAGCTTCATCACACCCTCACTATACCCCGACCTCTACCACCTCTTCCCTCTGTCCTATTATTGTCCTCCACATCTCCTCCTCATGTCTCACACATCCTGTAGCTTCATCACACCCTCACTATACCCCGGCCTCTACCACCTCTTCCCTCTGTCCTATTACTGTCTTCCACATCTCCCGCTCATGTCTCACACATCCTGTAGCTTCATCACACCCTCACTATACCCCGACCTCTACCACCTCTTCCATCTGTCCTATTATTGTCCTCCACATCTCCTCCTCATGTCTCACACATCCTGTAGCTTCATCACACCCTCACTATACCCCGACCTCTACCACCTCTTCCCTCTGTCCTATTATTGTCCTCCACATCTCCCCCTCATGTCTCACACATCCTGTAGCTTCATCACACCCTCACTATACCCCGACCTCTACCACCTCTTCCCTTTGTCCTATTATTGTCCTCTACATCTCATGTCTCGCACATCCTGTAGCTTCATCACACCCTCACTATACCCCGACCTCTACCACCTCTTCCCTCTGTCCTATTATTGTCCTCCACATCTCCCCCTCATGTCTCACACATCCTGTAGCTTCATCACACCCTCACTATACCCCGACCTCTACCACCTCCTCCCTCTGTCCTATTATTGTCCTCCACATCTCCCCCTCATGTCTCACACATCCTGTAGCTTCATCACACCCTCACTATACCCCGACCTCTACCACCTCTTCCATCTGTCCTATTATTGTCCTCCACATCTCCCCCTCATGTCTCACACATCCTGTAGCTTCATCACACCCTCACTATACCCCGACCTCTGCCACCTCTTCCCTCTGTCCTATTATTGTCCTCCACATCTCCCCCTCATGTCTCACACATCCTGTAGCTTCATCACACCCTCACTATACCCCGACCTCTACCACCTCTTCCCTCTGTCCTATTATTGTCCTCCACATCTCCTCCTCATGTCTCACACATCCTGTAGCTTCATCACACCCTCACTATACCCCGACCTCTACCACCTCTTCCCTCTGTCCTATTATTGTCCTCCACATCTCCTCCTCATGTCTCACACATCCTGTAGCTTCATCACACCCTCACTATACCCCGACCTCTACCACCTCTTCCCTCTGTCCTATTATTGTCCTCCACATCTCCCCCTCATGTCTCACACATCCTGTAGCTTCATCACACCCTCACTATACCCCGACCTCTACCACCTCTTCCCTCTGTCCTATTATTGTCCTCCACATCTCCCCCTCATGTCTCACACATCCTGTAGCTTCATCACACCCTCACTATACCCCGACCTCTACCACCTCTTCCATCTGTCCTATTATTGTCCTCCACATCTCCTCATGTCTCACACATCCTGTAGCTTCATCACACCCTCACTATACCCCGGCCTCTACCACCTCTTCCCTCTGTCCTATTACTGTCTTCCACATCTCCCGCTCATGTCTCACACATCCTGTAGCTTCATCACACCCTCACTATACCCCGACCTCTACCACCTCTTCCATCTGTCCTATTATTGTCCTCCACATCTCCTCCTCATGTCTCACACATCCTGTAGCTTCATCACACCCTCACTATACCCCGACCTCTACCACCTCTTCCCTCTGTCCTATTATTGTCCTCCACATCTCCCCCTCATGTCTCACACATCCTGTAGCTTCATCACACCCTCACTATACCCTGACCTCTACCACCTCCTCCCTCTGTCCTATTATTGTCCTCCACATCTCCTCATGTCTCACACATCCTGTAGCTTCATCACATCCTCACTATACCCCGACCTCTACCACCTCTTCCCTTTGTCCTATTATTGTCCTCTACATCTCATGTCTCGCACATCCTGTAGCTTCATCACACCCTCACTATACCCCGACCTCTACCACCTCTTCCCTCTGTCCTATTATTGTCCTCCACATCTCCCCCTCATGTCTCACACATCCTGTAGCTTCATCACACCCTCACTATACCCCGACCTCTACCACCTCCTCCCTCTGTCCTATTATTGTCCTCCACATCTCCCCCTCATGTCTCACACATCCTGTAGCTTCATCACACCCTCACTATACCCCGACCTCTACCACCTCTTCCATCTGTCCTATTATTGTCCTCCACATCTCCCCCTCATGTCTCACACATCCTGTAGCTTCATCACACCCTCACTATACCCCGACCTCTACCACCTCTTCCCTCTGTCCTATTATTGTCCTCCACATCTCCTCCTCATGTCTCACACATCCTGTAGCTTCATCACACCCTCACTATACCCCGACCTCTACCACCTCTTCCCTCTGTCCTATTATTGTCCTCCACATCTCCTCCTCATGTCTCACACATCCTGTAGCTTCATCACACCCTCACTATACCCCGACCTCTACCACCTCCTACCTCTGTCCTACTATTGTCCTCCACATCTCCTCCTCATGTCTCACACATCCTGTAGCTTCATCACACCCTCACTATACCCCGACCTCTACCACCTCTTCCCTCTGTCCTATTATTGTCCTCCACATCTCCCCCTCATGTCTCACACATCCCGTAGCTTCATCACACCCTCACTATACTCCGACCTCTACCACCTCTTCCCTCTGTCCTACTATTGTCCTCCACATCTCCTCATGTCTCACACATCCTATAGCTTCATCACATCCTCACTATACCCCGACCTCTACCACCTCTTCCCTCTGTCCTATTATTGTCCTCCACATCTCCTCATGTCTCACACATCCTGTAGCTTCATCACACCCTCACTATACCCCGACCTCTACCACCTCTTCCATCTGTCCTATTATTGTCCTCCACATCTCCCCCTCATGTCTCACACATCCTGTAGCTTCATCACACCCTCACTATACCCCGACCTCTACCACCTCTTCCCTTTGTCCTATTATTGTCCTCTACATCTCATGTCTCGCACATCCTGTAGCTTCATCACACCCTCACTATACCCCGACCTCTACCACCTCTTCCCTCTGTCCTATTATTGTCCTCCACATCTCCCCCTCATGTCTCACACATCCTGTAGCTTCATCACACCCTCACTATACCCCGACCTCTACCACCTCCTCCCTCTGTCCTATTATTGTCCTCCACATCTCCCCCTCATGTCTCACACATCCTGTAGCTTCATCACACCCTCACTATACCCCGACCTCTACCACCTCTTCCATCTGTCCTATTATTGTCCTCCACATCTCCCCCTCATGTCTCACACATCCTGTAGCTTCATCACACCCTCACTATACCCCGACCTCTACCACCTCTTCCCTCTGTCCTATTATTGTCCTCCACATCTCCCCCTCATGTCTCACACATCCTGTAGCTTCATCACACCCTCACTATACCCCGACCTCAACCACCTCTTCCCTCTGTCCTATTATTGTCCTCCACATCTCTTCCTCATGTCTCACACATCCTGTAGCTTCATCACACCCTCACTATACCCCGACCTCTACCACCTCTTCCCTCTGTCCTATTATTGTCCTCCACATCTCCTCCTCATGTCTCACACATCCTGTAGCTTCATCACACCCTCACTATACCCCGACCTCTACCACCTCTTCCCTCTGTCCTACTATTGTCCTCCACATCTCCTCATGTCTCACACATCCTGTAGCTTCATCACACCCTCACTATACCCCGACCTCTACCACCTCTTCCATCTGTCCTATTATTGTCCTCCACATCTCCCCCTCATGTCTCACACATCCTGTAGCTTCATCACACCCTCACTATACCCCGACCTCTACCACCTCTTCCCTTTGTCCTATTATTGTCCTCTACATCTCATGTCTCGCACATCCTGTAGCTTCATCACACCCTCACTATACCCCGACCTCTACCACCTCTTCCCTCTGTCCTATTATTGTCCTCCACATCTCCTCATGTCTCACACATCCTGTAGCTTCATCACACCCTCACTATACCCCGACATCTACCACCTCTTCCATCTGTCCTATTATTGTCCTCCACATCTCCCCCTCATGTCTCACACATCCTGTAGCTTCATCACACCCTCACTATACCCCGACCTCTACCACCTCTTCCCTCTGTCCTATTATTGTCCTCCACATCTCCTCATGTCTCACACATCCTGTAGCTTCATCACATCCTCACTATACCCCGACCGCTACCACCTCTTCCCTCTGTCCTATTATTGTCCTCCACATCTCCCCCTCATGTCTCACACATCCCGTAGCTTCATCACACCCTCACTATACCCCGACCTCTACCACCTCTTCCCTCTGTCCTATTATTGTCCTCCACATCTCCCCCTCATGTCTCACACATCCTGTAGCTTCATCACACCCTCACTATACTCCGACCTCTACCACCTCCTACCTCTGTCCTATTATTGTCCTCCACATCTCCCCCTCATGTCTCACACATCCTGTAGCTTCATCACACCCTCACTATACTCCGACCTCTACCACCTCCTACCTCTGTCCTATTATTGTCCTCCACATCTCCTCCTCATGTCTCACACATCCTGTAGCTTCATCACACCCTCACTATACTCCAACCTCTACCACCTCCTACCTCTGTCCTATTATTGTCCTCCACATCTCCTCCTCATGTCTCACACATCCTGTAGCTTCATCACACCCTCACTATACCCAGACCTCTACCACCTCTTCCCTCTGTCCTATTATTGTCCTCCACATCTCCTCCTCATGTCTCACACATCCTGTAGCTTCATCACACCCTCACTATACCCCGACCTCTACCACCTCTTCCCTCTGTCCTATTATTGTCCTCCACATCTCCCCCTCATGTCTCACACATCCTGTAGCTTCATCACACCCTCACTATACCCCGACCTCTACCACCTCTTCCCTCTGTCCTATTATTGTCCTCCACATCTCCTCCTCATGTCTCACACATCCTGTAGCTTCATCACACCCTCACTATACCCCGACCTCTACCACCTCTTCCCTCTGTCCTATTATTGTCCTCCACATCTCCCCCTCATGTCTCACACATCCTGTAGCTTCATCACACCCTCACTATACCCCGACCTCTACCACCTCTTCCCTCTGTCCTATTATTGTCCTCCACATCTCCCCCTCATGTCTCACACATCCTGTAGCTTCATCACACCCTCACTATACCCCGACCTCTACCACCTCCTACCTCTGTCCTACTATTGTCCTCCACATCTCCTCATGTCTCACACATCCTGTAGCTTCATCACACCCTCACTATACCCTGACCTCTACCACCTCCTACCTCTGTCCTATTATTGTCCTCCACATCTCCTCCTCATGTCTCACACATCCTGTAGCTTCATCACACCCTCACTATACCCAGACCTCTACCACCTCTTCCCTCTGTCCTATTATTGTCCTCCACATCTCCTCCTCATTTCTCACACATCCTGTAGCTTCATCACACCCTCACTATACCCCGACCTCTACCACCTCTTCCCTCTGTCCTATTATTGTCCTCCACATCTCCCCCTCATGTCTCACACATCCTGTAGCTTCATCACACCCTCACTATACCCCGACCTCTACCACCTCTTCCCTCTGTCCTATTATTGTCCTCGACATCTCCTTCTCATGTCTCACACATCCTGTAGCTTCATCACATCCTCACTATACCCCGACCTCTACCACCTCTTCCCTCTGTCCTATTATTGTCCTCCACATCTCCTCCTCATGTCTCACACATCCTGTAGCTTCATCACACCCTCACTATACCCCGACCTCTACCACCTCTTCCATCTCTCCTATTATTGTCCTCCACATCTCCTTCTCATGTCTCACACATCCTGTAGCTTCATCACACCCTCACTATACCCCGACCTCTACCACCTCTTCCCTCTGTCCTATTATTGTCCTCCACCTCTCCCCCTCATGTCTCACACATCCTGTAGCTTCATCACACCCTCACTATACCCCGGCCTCTACCACCTCTTCCCTCTGTCCTATTATTGTCCTCCACATCTCCTCCTCATGTCTCACACATCCTGTAGCTTCATCACACCCTCACTATACCCCGACCTCTACCACCTCTTCCCTCTGTCCTATTATTGTCCTCCACATCTCCTCCTCATGTCTCACACATCCTGTAGCTTCATCACACCCTCACTATACCCCGACCTCTACCACCTCTTCCCTCTGTCCTATTATTGTCCTCCACATCTCCTCCTCATGTCTCACACATCCTGTAGCTTCATCACACCCTCACTATACCCCGGCCTCTACCACCTCTTCCCTCTGTCCTATTATTGTCCTCCACATCTCCCCCCCTCATGTCTCACACATCCTGTAGCTTCATCACACCCTCACTATACCTCGACCTCTACCACCTCTTCCATCTGTCCTATTATTGTCCTCCACATCTCCTTCTCATGTCTCACACATCCTGTAGCTTCATCACACCCTCACTATACCCCGACCTCTACCACCTCTTCCCTCTGTCCTATTATTGTCCTCCACCTCTCCCCCTCATGTCTCACACATCCTGTAGCTTCATCACACCCTCACTATACCCCGACCTCTACCACCTCTTCCCTCTGTCCTATTATTGTCCTCCACATCTCATGTCTCACACATCCTGTAGCTTCATCACACCCTCACTATACCCCGGCCTCTACCACCTCTTCCCTCTGTCCTATTATTGTCCTCCACATCTCCTCCTCATGTCTCACACATCCTGTAGCTTCATCACACCCTCACTATACCCCGACCTCTACCACCTCCTCCCTCTGTCCTATTGTCCTCCACATCTCCCCCTCATGTCTCACACATCCTGTAGCTTCATCACACCCTCACTATACCCCGACCTCTACCACCTCTTCCCTCTGTCCTATTATTGTCCTCCACATCTCCTCCTCATGTCTGACACATCCTGTAGCTTCATCACACCCTCACTATACCCCGACCTCTACCACCTCTTCCCTCTGTCCTATTATTGTCCTCCACATCTCCCCCTCATGTCTCACACATCCTGTAGCTTCATCACACCCTCACTATACCCCGACCTCTACCACCTCTTCCCTCTGTCCTATTATTGTCCTCCACATCTCCCCCTCATGTCTCACACATCCTGTAACTTCATCACACCCTCACTATACCCCGACCTCTACCACCTCTTCCTTCTGTCCTATTATTGTCCTCCACATCTCCTCCTCATGTCTCACACATCCAGTAGCTTCATCACACCCTCACTATACCCCGACCTCTACCACCTCTTCCCTCTGTCCTATTATTGTCCTCCACATCTCCCCCTCATGTCTCACACATCCTGTAGCTTCATCACACCCTCACTATACCCCGACCGCTACCACCTCTTCCCTCTGTCCTATTATTGTCCTCCACATCTCCCCCCCTCATGTCTCACACATCCTGTAGCTTCATCACACCCTCACTATACCTCGACCGCTACCACCTCTTCCCTCTGTCCTATTATTGTCCTCCACATCTCCCCCCCTCATGTCTCACACATCCTGTAGCTTCATCACACCCTCACTATACCCCGACCTCTACCACCTCTTCCCTCTGTCCTATTATTGTCCTCCACATCTCCCCCCCTCATGTCTCACACATCCTGTAGCTTCATCACACCCTCACTATACCCAGACCTCTACCACCTCCTACCTCTGTCCTATTATTGTCCTCCACATCTCCTTCTCATGTCTCACACATCCTGTAGCTTCATCACATCCTCACTATACCCCGACCGCTACCACCTCTTCCCTCTGTCCTATTATTGTCCTCCACATCTCCCCCTCATGTCTCACACATCCCGTAGCTTCATCACACCCTCACTATACCCCGACCTCTACCACCTCTTCCATCTGTCCTATTATTGTCCTCCACATCTCCTCCTCATGTCTCACACATCCTGTAGCTTCATCACACCCTCACTATACCCCGACCTCTACCACCTCCTCCCTCTGTCCTATTATTGTCCTCCACATCTCCCCCCCTCATGTCTCACACATCCTGTAGCTTCATCACACCCTCACTATACCCCGACCTCTACCACCTCTTCCCTCCGTCCTATTATTGTCCTCCACATCTCCTCCTCATGTCTCACACATCCTGTAGCTTCATCACACCCTCACTATACCCCGACCTCTACCACCTCTTCCCTCTGTCCTATTATTGTCCTCCACATCTCATGTCTCACACATCCTGTAGCTTCATCACACCCTCACTATACCCCGACCGCTACCACCTCTTCCCTCTGTCCTATTATTGTCCTCCACATCTCCCCCCCTCATGTCTCACACATCCTGTAGCTTCATCACACCCTCACTATACCCCGACCTCTACCACCTCTTCCCTCTGTCCTATTGTTGTCCTCCACATCTCCCCCCCTCATGTCTCACACATCCTGTAGCTTCATCACACCCTCACTATACCCCGACCTCTACCACCTCCTCCCTCTGTCCTATTATTGTCCTCCACATCTCCCCCTCATGTCTCACACATCCCTGTAGCTTCATCACACCCTCACTATACTCCGACCTCTACCACCTCCTACCTCTGTCCTATTATTGTCCTCCACATCTCCTCCTCATGTCTCACACATCCTGTAGCTTCATCACACCCTCACTATACCCAGACCTCTACCACCTCTTCCCTCTGTCCTATTATTGTCCTCCACATCTCCTCCTCATGTCTCACACATCCTGTAGCTTCATCACACCCTCACTATACCCAGACCTCTACCACCTCTTCCATCTGTCCTATTATTGTCCTCCACATCTCCTTCTCATGTCTCACACATCCTGTAGCTTCATCACACCCTCACTATACCCCGACCGCTACCACCTCTTCCCTCTGTCCTATTATTGTCCTCCACATCTCCCCCTCATGTCTCACACATCCTGTAACTTCATCACACCCTCAATATACCCCGACCTCTACCACCTCTTCCCTCTGTCCTATTATTGTCCTCCACATCTCCTCCTCATGTCTCGCACATCCTGTAGCTTCATCACACCCTCACTATACCCCGACCTCTACCACCTCTTCCCTCTGTCCTATTATCGTCCTCCACATCTCATGTCTCACACATCCTGTACCTTCATCACACCCTCACTATACCCCGACCTCTACCACCTCTTACCTCTGTCCTATTATTGTCCTCCACATCTCCCCCTCATGTCTCACACATCCTGTAGCTTCATCACACCCTCACTATACCCCGACCTCTACCACCTCTTCCTTCTGTCCTATTATTGTCCTCCACATCTCATGTCTCGCACATCCTGTAGCTTCATCACACCCTCACTATACCCCGACCTCTACCACCTCTTCCCTCTGTCCTATTATTGTCCTCCACATCTCCTCCTCATGTCTCACATCCTGTAGCTTCATCACACCCTCACTATACCCCGACCTCTACCACCTCTTCCCTCTGTCCTATTATTGTCCTCCACATCTCCCCCTCATGTCTCACACATCCTGTAGCTTCATCACACCCTCACTATACCCCGACCTCTACCACCTCTTCCATCTGTCCTATTATTGTCCTCCACATCTCCTTCTCATGTCTCACACATCCTGTAGCTTCATCACACCCTCACTATACCCCGACCTCTACCACCTCTTCCCTCTGCCCTATTATTGTCCTCCACATCTCCTCATGTCTCACACATCCTGTAGCTTCATCACACCCTCACTATACCCCGGCCTCTACCACCTCTTCCCTCTGTCCTATTACTGTCTTCCACATCTCCCGCTCATGTCTCACACATCCTGTAGCTTCATCACACTCTCACTATACCCCGACCTCTACCACCTCCTCCCTCTGTCCTATTATTGTCCTCCACATCTCCCCCTCATGTCTCACACATCCTGTAGCTTCATCACACCCTCACTATACCCCGACCTCTACCACCTCTTCCCTCTGTCCTATTATTGTCCTCCACATCTCCCCCTCATGTCTCACACATCCTGTAGCTTCATCACACCCTCACTATACCCCGACCTCTACCACCTCTTCCCTCTGTCCTATTATAGTCCTCCACATCTCCTCCTCATGTCTCACACATCCTGTAGCTTTATCACACCCTCACTATACCCCGACCTCTACCACCTCTTCCCTCTGTCCTATTATTGTCCTCCACATCTCCCCCTCATGTCTCACACATCCTGTAGCTTCATCACACCCTCACTATACCCCGACCTCTACCACCTCTTCCCTTTGTCCTATTATTGTCCTCTACATCTCATGTCTCGCACATCCTGTAGCTTCATCACACCCTCACTATACCCCGACCTCTACCACCTCTTCCCTCTGTCCTATTATTGTCCTCCACATCTCCCCCTCATGTCTCACACATCCTGTAGCTTCATCACACCCTCACTATACCCCGACCTATACCACCTCTTCCCTCTGTCCTATTATTGTCCTCCACATCTCCCCCTCATGTCTCACACATCCTGTAGCTTCATCACACCCTCACTATACCCCGACCTCTACCACCTCTTCCCTCTGTCCTATTATTGTCCTCCACATCTCCTCCTCATGTCTCACACATCCTGTAGCTTCATCACACCCTCACTATACCCCGACCTCTACCACCTCTTCCCTCTGTCCTACTATTGTCCTCCACATCTCCTCATGTCTCACACATCCTATAGCTTCATCACATCCTCACTATACCCCGACCTCTACCACCTCTTCCCTCTGTCCTATTATTGTCCTCCACATCTCCTCATGTCTCACACATCCTGTAGCTTCATCACACCCTCACTATACCCCCACCTCTACCACCTCTTCCCTCTGTCCTATTATAGTCCTCCACATCTCCTCATGTCTCACACATCCTGTAGCTTCATCACATCCTCACTATACCCCGACCGCTACCACCTCTTCCCTCTGTCCTATTATTGTCCTCCACATCTCCCCCTCATGTCTCACACATCCTGTAGCTTCATCACACCCTCACTATACTCCGACCTCTACCACCTCCTACCTCTGTCCTATTATTGTCCTCCACATCTCCCCCTCATGTCTCACACATCCTGTAGCTTCATCACACCCTCACTATACTCCGACCTCTACCACCTCCTACCTCTGTCCTATTATTGTCCTCCACATCTCCTCCTCATGTCTCACACATCCTGTAGCTTCATCACACCCTCACTATACCCAGACCTCTACCACCTCTTCCCTCTGTCCTATTATTGTCCTCCACATCTCCTCCTCATGTCTCACACATCCTGTAGCTTCATCACACCCTCACTATACCCCGACCTCTACCACCTCTTCCCTCTGTCCTATTATTGTCCTCCACATCTCCTTCTCATGTCTCACACATCCTGTAGCTTCATCACATCCTCACTATACCCCGACCTCTACCACCTCTTCCCTCTGTCCTATTATTGTCCTCCACATCTCCTCCTCATGTCTCACACATCCTGTAGCTTCATCACACCCTCACTATACCCCGACCTCTACCACCTCTTCCATCTCTCCTATTATTGTCCTCCACATCTCCTTCTCATGTCTCACACATCCTGTAGCTTCATCACACCCTCACTATACCCCGACCTCTACCACCTCTTCCCTCTGTCCTATTATTGTCCTCCACCTCTCCCCCTCATGTCTCACACATCCTGTAGCTTCATCACACCCTCACTATACCCCGGCCTCTACCACCTCTTCCCTCTGTCCTATTATTGTCCTCCACATCTCCTCCTCATGTCTCACACATCCTGTAGCTTCATCACACCCTCACTATACCCCGACCTCTACCACCTCCTCCCTCTGTCCTATTATTGTCCTCCACATCTCCCCCTCATGTCTCACACATCCTGTAGCTTCATCACACCCTCACTATACCCCGACCTCTACCACCTCCTCCCTCTGTCCTATTATTGTCCTCCACATCTCCCCCTCATGTCTCACACATCCTGTAGCTTCATCACACCCTCACTATACCCCGACCTCTACCACCTCTTCCCTCTGTCCTATTATTGTCCTCCACATCTCCTCCTCATGTCTCACACATCCTGTAGCTTCATCACACCCTCACTATACCCCGACCTCTACCACCTCCTCCCTCTGTCCTATTATTGTCCTCCACATCTCCCCCTCATGTCTCACACATCCTGTAGCTTCATCACACCCTCACTATACCCCGACCTCTACCACCTCTTCCCTCTGTCCTATTATTGTCCTCCACATCTCCTCCTCATGTCTGACACATCCTGTAGCTTCATCACATCCTCACTATACCCCGACCTCTACCACCTCTTCCCTCTGTCCTATTATTGTCCTCCACATCTCCCCCTCATGTCTCACACATCCTGTAACTTCATCACACCCTCACTATACCCCGACCTCTACCACCTCTTCCTTCTGTCCTATTATTGTCCTCCACATCTCCTCCTCATGTCTCACACATCCAGTAGCTTCATCACACCCTCACTATACCCCGACCTCTACCACCTCTTCCCTCTGTCCTATTATTGTCCTCCACATCTCCTCCTCATGTCTCACACATCCTGTAGCTTCATCACACCCTCACTATACCCCGACCTCTACCACCTCTTCCCTCTGTCCTATTATTGTCCTCCACATCTCATGTCTCACACATCCTGTAGCTTCATCACACCCTCACTATACCCCGACCGCTACCACCTCTTCCCTCTGTCCTATTATTGTCCTCCACATCTCCCCCCCTCATGTCTCACACATCCTGTAGCTTCATCACACCCTCACTATACCCCGACCTCTACCACCTCTTCCCTCTGTCCTATTATTGTCCTCCACATCTCCCCCCCTCATGTCTCACACATCCTGTAGCTTCATCACACCCTCACTATACCCCGACCTCTACCACCTCCTCCCTCTGTCCTATTATTGTCCTCCACATCTCCCCCCCTCATGTCTCACACATCCTGTAGCTTCATCACACCCTCACTATACCCCGACCTCTACCACCTCCTCCCTCTGTCCTATTATTGTCCTCCACATCTCCTCCTCATGTCTCACACATCCTGTAGCTTCATCACACCCTCACTATACCCCGACCTCTACCACCTCTTCCCTCTGTCCTATTACTGTCCTCCACATCTCCTCCTCATGTCTCACACATCCTGTAGCTTCATCACACTCTCACTATACCCTGACCTCTTCCACCTCTTCCCTCTGTCCTATTCTTGTCCTCCACATCTCCCCCTCATGTCTCACACATCCTGTAGCTTCATCACACCCTCACTATACCCCGACCTCTACCACCTCTTCCCTCTGTCCTATTATTGTCCTCCACATCTCCCCCTCATGTCTCACACATCCTGTAGCTTCATCACACCCTCACTATACCCCGACCGCTACCACCTCTTCCCTCTGCCCTATTATTGTCCTCCACATCTCCTCATGTCTCACACATCCTGTAGCTTCATCACACCCTCACTATACCCCGACCTCTACCACCTCTTCCCTCTGTCCTATTATTGTCCTCCACATCTCCTTCTCATGTCTCACACATCCTGTAGCTTCATCACACCCTCACTATACCCCGACCTCTACCACCTCTTCCCTCTGTCCTATTATTGTCCTCCACATCTCCCCCTCATGTCTCACACATCCTGTAACTTCATCACACCCTCACTATACCCCGACCTCTACCACCTCTTCCCTCTGTCCTACTATTGTCCTCCACATCTCCTCATGTCTCACACATCCTATAGCTTCATCACATCCTCACTATACCCCGACCTCTACCACCTCTTCCCTCTGTCCTATTATTGTCCTCCACATCTCCTCATGTCTCACACATCCTGTAGCTTCATCACACCCTCACTATACTCCGACCTCTACCACCTCTTCCCTCTGTCCTATTATTGTCCTCCACATCTCCTCATGTCTCACACATCCTGTAGCTTCATCACACCCTCACTATACTCCGACCTCTACCACCTCTTCCCTCTGTCCTATTATTGTCCTCCACATCTCCTCCTCATGTCTCACACATCCTGTAGCTTCATCACACCCTCACTATACCCCGGCCTCTACCACCTCTTCCCTCTGTCCTATTATTGTCCTCCACATCTCCTCCTCATGTCTCACACATCCTGTAGCTTCATCACACCCTCACTATACCCCGACCTCTACCACCTCTTCCCTCTGTCCTATTATTGTCCTCCACATCTCCTCCTCATGTCTCACACATCCTGTAGCTTCATCACACCCTCACTATACCCCGACCTCTACCACCTCTTCCCTCTGTCCTATTATTGTCCTCCACATCTCCCCCCCTCATGTCTCACACATCCTGTAGCTTCATCACACCCTCACTATACCCCGACCTCTACCACCTCTTCCCTCTGTCCTATTATTGTCCTTCACATCTCCTCATGTCTCACACATCCTGTAGCTTCATCACACCCTCACTATACCCCGACCTCTACCACCTCTTCCCTCTGTCCTATTATTGTCCTCCGCATCTCCTCCTCATGTCTCACACATCCTGTAGCTTCATCACACCCTCACTATACCCCGACCTCTACCACCTCTTCCCTCTGTCCTATTATTGTCCTCCACATCTCCTCATGTCTCACACATCCTGTAGCTTCATCACATCCTCACTATACCCCGACCTCTACCACCTCTTCCCTCTGTCCTATTATTGTCCTCCACATCTCCCCCTCATGTCTCACACATCCTGTAGCTTCATCACACCCTCACTATACCCCGACCTCTACCACCTCCTCCCTCTGTCCTATTATTGTCCTCCACATCTCCCCCTCATGTCTCACACATCCTGTAGCTTCATCACACCCTCACTATACCCCGACCTCTACCACCTCTTCCCTCTGTCCTATTATTGTCCTCCACATCTCCCCCTCATGTCTCACACATCCTGTAGCTTCATCACACCCTCACTATACCCCGACCTCTACCACCTCTTCCCTCTGTCCTATTATTGTCCTCCACATCTCCCCCTCATGTCTCACACATCCTGTAGCTTCATGACACCCTCTTCTGCTCTCTAGCCTCTCCCTTCTATCCTCCTCTCCCGTCCATCTCATATACATCGCTCCTCTGCCATCTATCCTCTTCTGCTTTCAAGCCTCTCCCTTCTATCCTCCTCTCCCGTCCATCTCCTATACATCGCTCCTCTGCTCTCTATCCTCTTCTGCTCTCTTGCCTCTCCCTTCTATCCTCTCCTATACATCTCTTCAGTCTACATTGAGCTGATGTCTCTTCCCTGATCTGTGCTCTGTCTGCAGTCCGCCTTGTCCTACACCCACCCATCCCGCTCGGCATCTCCTGGAGGATACAGCCATGGAACTCCTCCCCAGCAGCCTCACACGGTAAGAGATGACTGTGACTGTCACCTTTTGTGATGTTCTTCAGGCTGTATGTGTGATTGCCATTGTGTTTCTCCTCAGTCTGGATTCCAGGCGTCTCCGCAGCAGTCAGCTCGTCTTCCCTTCATGCAGCATGGACAGAATCAGCGCTTCTACCACAAATAGAGCCACCACCTTTCCATGGCCTCAACAATGTTTTTATTGTAAATATGATCCCCTGTGCTGTGACTCTTGTGTGGTCACCTCAGACCTCCCCATGCATCCAAATGACTTTCAGGCACTTAGATGAGTAAGTCAGCTTTTTTTCCTGGGTGTCCCCACTTCTTAAAGCTCATTTTGAACCTGCAGCCAGCAGCCCAGATGGTGACTCTAACATTTGTGTGGAGCGCACGCTAAGCTACCTGTAGATGTAACTGTCCCCTGCAGAATTATAGAGAGGAAGTCCCTCCTCCTCTCCTGATGGACCGACCCCAGCAGAATCATAGAGGAAGCTCCTCCTCCTGCCCCGATAGGCCTACCCCTGCAGAACTATAGAGAGGAAGTCCCTCCCCCCCGTCCTGATGGGCCTACCACTGCAGGATAATAAAGAGGAAGCACTTCCTCCCCTTATCCTAATGGACCGTCCCCTGCAGAATCAGAGGAAGTCCCTCCTCCCCTATCCTGACGGACCGTCCTCAGGAGAATTATAAAGAGGATGTCCCTCCTCCCCTGTCCTGATAGGCTGACCCCAGCAGAATCCTAAAGAAGTCATTTTCCTGTCCTGATGGGCCATCCGCTGCAGAATCATAAAGAGGAAGTCCTCCCTCCTCCTCCCTTGTCCTGATGGGCCTTCCTCCGCAGAATCCTAAAGAGGAAGTCCTCCCTCCTCCTCCCCTGATGGGCCTTCCTCCGCAGAATCGGAAAATTGGGCGCTTGGATTGGGAAAGAATTGTTTGGGAAGAAGTAATTGTATGTTTTATAGAAAGTTTATGCTCTCTGCTGCATAGCACATTGCTATATTTAGTATGATTTCCGCAGCATTAAGAATCCGGTCAGTGGCTTCTGCTGTGATACAATAAAAGCTCTTAATGGAGAATCCCCACCGTCTCTGTGTGTGTATGTTTTATAGGCTTCTGGAGGGCCTCATCACACACACTCTGTCTCATCGCTGTCCTTATCTGTGGGGGGGGGGGGGGGGGACCTGTCAGAGCTCACATTTACACAAACAGTCATCACCCTCCTCTCATCTGCTCTGGAGGGGGGGGGGGGGTCCTGTCAGAACTCACATTTACACAAACAGTCATCACCCTCTTCTCATCCGCTCTGGGGGGGGGGGGGGGGGGGGGGGGGGGGACCTGTCAGAGCTCACATTTACACAAACAGTCATCACCCTCCTCTCATCCGCTCTGGAGGGGTGGACCTGTCAGAGCTCACATTTACACAAACAGTCATCACCCTCCTCATCTGCTCTGGAGAGGGGGGGGGGGGGGGGGACCTGTCAGAGCTCACATTTACACAAACAGTTATCACCCTCCTCTCATCCGCTCTGGAAGGGGGGGGGGGACCTGTCAGAGCTGACATTTACATAAACAGTCATCACCCTCCTCTCATCCGCTCTGGGGGGGGGGACCTGTCAGAGCTCACATTTACATAAACAGTCATCACCCTCCTCTCATCCGCTCGGGGGGGGGGGGGGGGGGGGGACCTGTCAGAGCTCACATTTACATAAACAGTCATCACCCTCCTCTCATCCGCTCTGGAGGGGGGGGGTGGACCTGTCAGAGCTCACATTTACATAAACAGTCATCACCCTCCTCTCATCCGCTCTGGAGGGGGGGGGGGTGGACCTGTCAGAGCTCACATTTACTTAAACAATCATCACCCTCCTCTCATCCGCTCTGGGGGGGGGGGGGGGTGGACCTGTCCGAGCTCACATTTACATAAACAGTCATCACCCTCCTCTCATCCGCTCTGGAGGGGGGGGGGGTGGACCTGTCAGAGCTCACATTTACATAAACAGTCATCACCCTCCTCATCTGCTCTGGAGGGGGGGGGACCTGTCAGAGCTCACATTTACATAAACAGTCATCACCCTCCTCTCATCTGCTCTGGAGGGGGGGGTGGACCTGTCAGAGCTCACATTTACACAAACAGTCATCACCCTCCTCTCATCCGCTCTGGAGGGGGGGGACCTGTCAGAGCTCACATTTACATAAACAGTCATCACCCTCCTCTCATCCGCTCTGGAGGGGGGGGGGGGGGGGCTGTCAGAGCTCACATTTACACAAACAGTCATCACCCTCCTCTCATCCGCTCTGGAGGGGGGGGACCTGTCAGAGCTCACATTTACATAAACAGTCATCACCCTCCTCTCATCCGCTCTGGAGGGGGGGGGGACCTGTCAGAGCTCACATTTACACAAACAGTCATCACCCTCCTCTCATCCGCTCTGGAGGGGGGGGGGGGGACCTGTCAGAGCTCACATTTACACAAACAGTCATCACCCTCCTCTCATCCGCTTTGGAGGGGTGGGGACCTGTCAGAGCTCACATTTACATAAACAGTCATCACCCTCCTCTCATCCGCTCTGGAGGGGGGGGGGTGGACCTGTCAGAGCTCACATTTACATAAACAGTCATCACCCTCCTCTCATCCGCTCTGGAGGGGTGGACCTGTCAGAGCTCACATTTACACAAACAGTCATCACCCTCCTCATCTGCTCTGGAGAGGGGGGGGGGGGGGGGACCTGTCAGAGCCTCACATTTACACAAACAGTTATCACCCTCCTCTCATCCGCTCTGGAAGGGGGGGGGGACCTGTCAGAGCTGACATTTACATAAACAGTCATCACCCTCCTCTCATCCGCTCTGGGGGGGGGGGACCTGTCAGAGCTCACATTTACATAAACAGTCATCACCCTCCTCTCATCCGCTCGGGGGGGGGGGGGGGGGGGCGGGGGGGACCTGTCAGAGCTCACATTTACATAAACAGTCATCACCCTCCTCTCATCCGCTCTGGAGGGGGGGGGTGGACCTGTCAGAGCTCACATTTACATAAACAGTCATCACCCTCCTCTCATCCGCTCTGGAGGGGGGGGGGTGGACCTGTCAGAGCTCACATTTACTTAAACAATCATCACCCTCCTCTCATCCGCTCTGGGGGGGGGGGGGGTGGACCTGTCCGAGCTCACATTTACATAAACAGTCATCACCCTCCTCTCATCCGCTCTGGAGGGGGGGGGGTGGACCTGTCAGAGCTCACATTTACATAAACAGTCATCACCCTCCTCATCTGCTCTGGAGGGGGGGGGACCTGTCAGAGCTCACATTTACATAAACAGTCATCACCCTCCTCTCATCTGCTCTGGAGGGGGGGGGTGGACCTGTCAGAGCTCACATTTACACAAACAGTCATCACCCTCCTCTCATCCGCTCTGGAGGGGGGGGACCTGTCAGAGCTCACATTTACATAAACAGTCATCACCCTCCTCTCATCCGCTCTGGAGGGGGGGGGGGGGGGCTGTCAGAGCTCACATTTACACAAACAGTCATCACCCTCCTCTCATCCGCTCTGGAGGGGGGGGACCTGTCAGAGCTCACATTTACATAAACAGTCATCACCCTCCTCTCATCCGCTCTGGAGGGGGGGGGGGACCTGTCAGAGCTCACATTTACACAAACAGTCATCACCCTCCTCTCATCCGCTCTGGAGGGGGGGGGGGGGACCTGTCAGAGCTCACATTTACACAAACAGTCATCACCCTCCTCTCATCCGCTTTGGAGGGGGGGGACCTGTCAGAGCTCACATTTACATAAACAGTCATCACCCTCCTCTCATCCGCTCTGGAGGGGGGGGGGTGGACCTGTCAGAGCTCACATTTACATAAACAGTCATCACCCTCCTCTCATCCGCTCTGGAGGGGGGGGGGGGGTGGACCTGTCAGAGCTCACATTTACTTAAACAGTCATCACCCTCCTCTCATCCGCTCTGGGGGGGGGGGGGGGGTGGACCTGTCCGAGCTCACATTTACATAAACAGTCATCACCCTCCTCTCATCCGCTCTGGAGGGGGGGGGGGGTGGACCTGTCAGAGCTCACATTTACATAAACAGTCATCACCCTCCTCTCATCCGCTCTGGGGGGGGGGGGGGGGGGGACCTGTCAGAGCTCACATTTACATAAACAGTCATCACCCTCCTCTCATCTGCTCTGGAGGGGGGGGGTACCTGTCAGAGCTCACATTTACATAAACAGTCATCACCCTCCTCTCATCTGCTCTGGAGGGGGGGGTGGACCTGTCAGAGCTCACATTTACACAAACAGTCATCACCCTCCTCTCATCCGCTCTGGAGGGGGGGGGGGGGGGGGGGGACCTGTCAGAGCTCACATTTACATAAACAGTCATCACCCTCCTCTCATCTGCCCTGGAGGGGGGGGGGGGGGGGGGGACCTGTCAGAGCTCATAGTCTATTTACAGGAAAAAAACCTATTTACAGTGCTCTGCATTAATGAGTACACCCCACTACATTTGTCTTATCAACATTTTCTATGAGAAACTGTACTACAAATTACTCCCACAAATGTGGGCCATTGATTGCAAACAAGAATTGTTAATTTGCACACAGAAAAAATGATTTCCCAACAAATGAATTCAAGCCCATGTTATAAAAATGAGTGCACCTCAATTATAGTCTTAGGAAAAAAGCCACACTTAAGACTACAAAATTCTAATTAACAGAAATTCAACCACAGGTGAGTCTAATGATTCATTTAAGAGGGCCAGCAGACAGGTGACTATAAAAATGACATTACTTAACAAAGAAAAGCCCTTCCCATGTCATGCTGTCAGCAATGGCTCCACATGGGAGAGAAATGTCAAAAAACCTGAGAAAGGCAATCATTACTTTACACAAAGAGGTGATCGGCAATGCTTTACATCTCAGTCACAATACTGCAGCAAAAGTGATCCAAAAATGTAAGTAAGATGCCAGAACGTCCATGGAAGGTAACATCTCGACGGGAGCATCTTCTGATCTGCTGATGCAAGGTCACTGCCGTTAGCTAAAGCAGTAGAAAGCCAAACTGGAGTGACCGTTCCCCGTAACACCGTATGGTGCACACTGCAGAGGAATGGCATGCATGGGTATCGTCCACAAAGGAAGCCTCTCCTAAGCCCATGCACAAAAAAGCACGCCTAGAATTTGCTAGGGCTCATTCTGAAAAAGTGAAGACTACTGGGACTCTATACTCTGGACTGATGAGACAAAGATCACGGGTTTTGGAACTAATGCAGTGTGTTCTTCCCAGGCTCTTTTAGCCGGGTGCCCCATCCGGCTAGGTTTATTATTATTATTTATTGGATTTATATAGCGCCAACATATTATGCAGCGCTGTACAATAAATAGGATTACAGACAATGATAACAGGGGTGACAGCACAATACAGGTAATAGACAATAGATAGAACAATACAGGTAATAGCAAAAAGATACACAACACAATGCAGACAGTAATACAATGCCAAATCATACACTGGAGTGGAAGTGGTAACAAGTTCCAAATTCTGGGTAAAGTGCACACAGTCAAGTATGATACACAAGGGGAGAGGGCCCTGCCAAAAGCTTACAATCTAGAGGGAGGGGCTGGTGACACAAAAGGAGGGGGTGCAGCAAGAAGTTATGGGCAGAAAGGATTAGGGTAGTGTTGAGTTGATGTAGGCCTCCTTGAAGAAGTGAGTTTTGAGTGCTTTTTTGAAGGTGGGAGCAAGCCTGATGGGCAGTGGGAGAGAGTGCCACAGGATGGGGGCAGCTCTAGTGAAGTCCTGCATGAGAGTGCGAGATGCGTGGGGTGGTTAAGAGGAGGTTGTTGGAGGAGCGAAGTGGGCGGCCAGGTGTATATCTGCTGACCAGGTCAGAGATGTAGGTTGGGCAGGACTTGTGTATGGATTTGTAGGCCAAACATAGGACCTTAAAGCTGATTCTGAAGCGAATTGGAAGCCAATGAAGGGATTTGCGTAGGGGAGTTGTGGAGACAGAGCGGTGGGAGGAGTAGGTGAGTGTGGCTGCTGCGTTCATGATGGATTGTAGGGGGCGGGTTTGAGGAAGGCCTGACAGGAGTGAGTTGCAGTAGTCCAGGCGGGAGATGATGAGGGCATAGACAAGGAGTTTGGTAGTGTCTGGGGTCAGGAAAGGCCGGATCTTGGAGATGTTGCGTAGGTGGAAATAGCAGGCTCTAGCTACGGTTTGGATGTGGGAGGTGAAGGAGAGGGACGAGTCTAGGGTGACACCCAGGCAGCGGGCTTGTGTGGTTGGATGAATGATTGTGCCATTGACAGTGACGTAGAGGCCAGTGGGGGGTGAGGCAGCATGGAGTGGGAAGATTAGGAGTTCAGTTTTGGTGAGCACCCGGCTGCCATCAGCTCGCCGCCTCCTATGCTGTGAGTGGAGTTGCGCACAGAAGCACCGGCCATGCATTCTCTCATCTTGCCCCACCCGGCTACTTTTTAATGCCACCCGGCTGGAAATAATCTCTGGGGAGAACACTAATGGTTTCAAAACTGTATGGCGTCGTCAAGGTGAGGATTTTAAAGAAAAAATGTATGGTGCCTACAGTGAAACATGATGGTGGCAGTGTCCTTATCTGGGAGCTGCATTTCATTGATGGTATAATGAATTCAACAATGTACTACTCTACTGAAGGAGAAGATGCTGCCATCACTCTGTGCACTTGGTCGTCGTGCACTTTTCCAACACGACAATGATCCAAAACGCACATCTAAAGCTAATTACACCAGAAAGAAAATGTGTGCATCAACCAAGTGAACCTGACAAATCTGGCTTTGCAAATTTGGCCTATTGGCTAATCACGAGACATTGCTCATGCAAATATGCATTTGCTTTCGCATGCCTAAATATGCAGGGTCAAAAACCAAAACCGCAAAACAATCGCCCTGCGGGAATTAGTTCATGCTACATAGCACTATCCAGGAGCGCCACGGGGAGGCTTCCCAATGCCCCCATACAACCGGGGGTCCCAGGCTCTCTCACCGCCTGGAACCCAGACAGCGGCACCCCGGCGGGGGAGGCCGGGGGGTGCAGGCGATCTCCCCAGCGTGGCCAACGCCGGCAAGAGCCGCCCGCACACACCTCCCAAAATTAAAACGGGCACTTACCTTAACGTCCATTGCGTTCTGCTACATGCGCATGACCTGGGCGCGACACATAAGGGGAGGACGGGTGCAAGCAGCCTGCTCCAGGGCTCTCACCTCCTAAAACAAGCCACTCACCACTTGCCTCCAAAGAAAAAGCACATCTAAAGCTACTGTTGCATTTCTGACGAAGAACAGGGTGAAGGTGATTGAATGACCAAGTATGTCTCCTGATCTGAACCCAATCGCATACCTGTGGGGAATTCTGAACCGACAAGTTGAGCATCACTCTCCATCCAGCATCCAGGTTCTAAAAGAGGTTATACTTGAAGAATAGAAAAATATAGGTTTTGCAATATGTCACCAACTTGTTCATTCCATGCCTTGGTGCTGTCCCTGAAAATCATGATGGTCATACACAACACCGGATGTAAGAGCTTTTGTTGTGGGGTGTATTCATTTTTGCTTCAACCAATTTGAGTAAAACTGAAGATTTTGTGATCTAAGTTATATTATTAACCTAAATTTCAGTTATGGAGTTAAACAGGTGTTGAATGAATAAAACTCAGACTTGTGAAATGTTTGGAAATTCTTGTTTTGTTCATTGTGCTACGGATTAAAGAGACTCTGAAGCGAGAATATATCTCGCTTCAGAGCTCATAGTTAGCAGGGGCATGTGTGCTTCAGAGCTCATAGTTAGCAGGGGCATGTGTGCTTCAGAGCTCATAGTTAGCAGGGGCATGTGTGCTTCAGAACTCATAGTTAGCAGGGGCATGTGTGCTTCAGAGCTCATAGTTAGCAGGGGCATGTGTGCTTCAGAGCTCATAGTTAGCAGGGGCATGTGTGCTTCAGAGCTCATAGTTAGCAGGGGCATGTGTGTTTCAGAGCTCATAGTTAGCAGGGGCACGTGTGCCCCTGCTAAATGTCGCTATCCCGCGGCTAAACGGGGGTCCCTTCACCCCCCCCCCCCCCCCGCAAGACTTGGTCGTTCCTGGAGGCAGGGCTAACGGCTGCAGCCCTGCCTCCAGTCGCGTCTATCAGCGGCGCATCACCGACTCTCCCCCGCCCCTCTCAGTGAAGGAAGACTGAGAGGGGCGGGGGAGAGGTGGAGATACGCGCTGACAGACGCGCGTGGGGCAGGGCTGCGGCGGTTAGCCCTGCCCCAACCAGGAATCGCTCCCCCGCTGCACCGAGGGGATTTGGGGGTGAAGGGACCCCCGTTTAGCAGCGCGATAGCTATGAGGTCTGAAGCGAGATTTATTCTCGCTTCAGACTCTTTAAATTCATACTTTTTAAAGGGGGTGTACTCACTTATGCTGAGCACTGTATACCCAGGCACATCACCTCTGGTTAGGACATTTAACCTCCCTGGCGGTGCATTTCTGTCTGGAATTATGAATCAAAAGCGCTACATTTTTTTTTCAAGAATTTTAGGCCTCTAATTCTTAAGTCATAACTCACCAAAATATATCAGAATAAAGGCCTGGTAGACATTCTGCGTATAAAGACTGGAACATAAATTTGTTGACTTAATTAAATTTATGATTAAACTTAAAGGAATCGTCAGACAAAAAAAAATGAGTTTCACTTACCTGGGGCTTCTACCAGCCCCCCCCCCCCCCCCCCCCTGCAGCCGTCCTGTGCCCTCGTAGTCACTCACTGCTGCTCCAGTCCCCCGCCACCAGCTAGTTCTGCTTCTACCAGCCCCATGCAGCCATCCTGTGCCCTCGTAGTCACTCACTGCTGCTCCAGTCCCCCGCCACCAGCTAGTTCTGCTTCTACCAGCCCCATGCAGCCATCCTGTGCCCTCGCAGTCACTCACTGCTGCTCCAGTCCCCCGCCGCCAGCTAGTTCTGCTTCTACCAGCCCCATGCAGCCATCCTGTGCCCTCGTAGTCACTCACTGCTGCTCCAGTCCCCCGCCACCAGCTAGTTCTGCTTCTACCAGCCCCATGCAGCCATCCTGTGCCCTCGTAGTCACTCACTGCTGCTCCAGTCCCCCGCCACCAGCTAGTTCTGCCTCTACCAGCCCCATGCAGCCATCCTGTGCCCTCGCAGTCACTCACTGCTGCTCCAGTCCCCCGCCACCAGCTAGTTCTGCTTCTACCAGCCCCATGCAGCCATCCTGTGCCCTCGTAGTCACTCACTGCTGCTCCAGTCCCCCACCACCAGCTAGTTCTGCTTCTACCAGTCCCATGCAGCCATCCTGTGCTCTCGTAGTCACTCACTGCTGCTCCAGTCCCCCACCACCAGCTAGTTCTGCTTCTACCAGCCCCATGCAGCCATCCTGTGCCCTCGTAGTCACTCACTGCTGCTTCGGTCCCCCGCCACCAGCTAGTTCTGCTTCTACCAGCCCCATGCAGCCATCCTGTGCCCTCGCAGTCACTCACTGCTGTTCCAGTCCCCCGCCTCCAGCTAGTTCTGCTTCTACCAGCCCCATGCAGCCATCCTGTGCCCTCGCAGTCACCCACTGCTGCTCCAGTCCCCCACCGCCAGCTAGTTCTGCTTCTACCAGCCCCATGCAGCCATCCTGTGCCCTCACAGTCACTCACTGCTGCTCCAGTCCCCCGCCACCAGCTAGTTCTGCTTCTACCAGCCCCATGCAGCCATCCTGTGCCCTCGTAGTCACTCACTGCTGCTCCGGTCCCCCGCCACTAGCTAGTTCTGCTTCTACCAGACCCCTGCAGCCATCCTGTGCCCTCGTAGTCACTCACTGCTGCTCCGGTCCCCCGCCACCAGCTAGTTCTCCTTCTACCAGCCCCCCCCTGCAGCCGTCCTGTGCCCGCATAGTCACTCACTGCTGCTCCAGTCTCCCGCCGCCAGCTAGTTCTGCTTCTACCAGCCCCATGCAGCCATCCTGTGCCCTCGTAGTCACTCACTGCTGCTCCAGTCCCACGCCACCAACTAGTTCTGCTTCTACCAGCCCCATGCAGCCATCCTGTGCCCTCGTAGTCACTCACTGCTGCTCCAGTCCCCCGCCACCAGCTAGTTCTGCTTCTACCAGCCCCATGCAGCCATCCTGTGCCCTCGTAGTCACTCACTTCTGCTCTGGTCCCCTGCCACCAGCTAGTTCTCCTTCTACCAACCCCCCCCCCCCCCCCCTGCAGCCGTCCTGTGCCCGCATAGTCACTCACTGCTGCTCCAGTCTCCCGCCGCCAGCTAGTTCTGCTTCTACCAGCCCCATGCAGCCATCCTGTGCCCTCGTAGTCACTCCCTGCTGCTCCAGTCCCCCGCCACCAGCTAGTTCTGCTTCTACCAGCCCCATGCAGCCATCCTGTGCCCTCGTAGTCACTCACTGCTGCTCCAGTCCCCCACCGCCAGCTAGTTCTGCTTCTACCAGCCCCATGCAGCCATCCTGTGCCCTCGTAGTCACTCACTGCTGCTCCAGTCCCCCGCCACCAGCTAGTTCTGCTTCTACCAGCCCCATGCAGCCATCCTGTGCCCTCGTAGTCACTCACTGCTGCTCCGGTCCCCTGCCACCAGCTAGTTCTGCTTCTACCAGACCCCTGCAGCCATCCTGTGCCCCCGTAGTCACTCACTGCTGCTCCGGTCCCCCGCCACCAGCTAGTTCTGCTTCTACCAGCCCCATGTAGCCATCCCGGGCCCTTGTAGTCACTCACTGCTGCTCCAGTCCCCCGCCACCAGCTAGTTCTGCTTCTACCAGCCCCCTGCAGCCATCCTGTACCCTCGCAGTCACTCACAGAGCCTCCGGTCCACCACCAGCTAGTTCTGCTTCTACCAGCCCCATGCAGCCACCCTGTGCCCTCGTAGTCACTCACTGCTGCTCCGGTCCCATGCCGCCAGCTAGTTCTGCTTCTACCAGCCCCATGCAGCCATCCTGTGCCCTCGTAGTCACTGCTGCTCCAGTCCCCCGCCGCCAGCTAGTTCTGCTTCTACCAGCCCCATGTAGCCATCCCGGGCCCTTGTAGTCACTCACAGCTGCTCCAGTCCCACGCCACCAGCTAGTTCTCCTTCTACCAGCCCCCTGCAGCCATCCTGTGCCCTCGTAGTCACTCACTGCTACTCCAGTCTCCCGCCACCAGCTAGTTCTGCTTCTACCAGCCCCATGCAGCCATCCTGTGCCCTCGTAGTCACTCACTGCTGCTCCGGTCCCCCGCCACCAGCTAGTTCTGCTTCTACCAGCCCCATGCAGCCATCCTGTGCCCTCGTAGTCACTCACTGCTGCTCCGGTCCCCCGCCACCAGCTAGTTCTGCTTCTACCAGCCCCATGCAGCCATCCTGTGCCCTCGTAGTCACTCACTGCTGCTCCAGTCCCCCGCCACCAGCTAGTTCTGCTTCTACCAGCCCCATGCAGCCATCCTGTGCCCTCGTAGTAACTCACTGCTGCTCCGGTCCCCCTCCGCCAGCTAGTTCTGCTTCTACCAGCCCCCTGCAGCCATCCTGTGCCCTCGTAGTCACTCACTGCTGCTCCAGTCCCCCTCACCAGCTAGTTCTGCCTCTACCAGCCCCATGCAGCCATCCTGTGCCCTTGTAGTCACTCACTGCTGCTCCGGTCCCCCTCCACCAACTAATTCTGCTTCTACCAGCCCCATGCAGCCATCCTGTGCCCTCGTAGTCACTCACTGCTGCTCCAGTCTCCCGCCGCCAGCTAGTTCTGCTTCTACCAGCCCTATGCAGCCATCCTGTGCCCTCGTCACTCACTGCGGCTCCGGTCCCACGACGCCTGCTAGTTCTGCTTCTACCAGCGCCATGCAGCCATCCTGTGCCCTCGTAGTCACTCATTGCTGCTCCGGTCCCCCGCCACCAGCTAGTTCTGCTTCTACCAGCCCCATGCAGCCATCCTGTGCCCTCGTAGTCACTCACTGCTGCTCTAGTCCCCCGCCACCAGCTAGTTCTGCCTCTACCAGCCCCCTGCAGCCATCCTGTGCCCTCATAGTCACTGCTGCTCCAGTCCCTCACCGCCAGCTAGTTCTGCTTCTACCAGCCCGCTGCAGCCATCCTGTGCCCTCATAGTCACTCACTGCTGCTCCAGTCCCCCGCCACCAGCTAGTTCTGCTTCTACCAGCCCCCTGCAGCCATCCTGTGCCCTCATAGTCACTGCTGCTCCAGTCCCTCACCGCCAGCTAGTTCTGCTTCTACCAGCCCGCTGCAGCCATCCTGTGCCCTCGTAGTCACTCACTGCTGCTCCAGTCCCCCGCCACCAGCTAGTTCTGCTTCTACCAGCCCCCTGCAGCCATCCTGTACCCTCGCAGTCACTCACAGAGCCTCCGGTCCACCACCAGCTAGTTCTGCTTCTACCAGCCCCATGCAGCCACCCTGTGCCCTCGTAGTCACTCACTGCTGCTCCGGTCCCATGCCGCCAGCTAGTTCTGCTTCTACCAGCCCCATGCAGCCATCCTGTGCCCTCGTAGTCACTCACTGCTGCTCCAGTCCCCCGCCGCCAGCTAGTTCTGCTTCTACCAGCCCCATGCAGCCATCCTGTGCCCTCGTAGTCACTACCTGCTGCTCCAGTCCCCCGCCACCAGCTAGTTCTGCTTCTACCAGCCCCATGCAGCCATCCTGTGCCCTCGTAGTCACTCACTGCTGCTCCAGTCCCCCGCCACCAGCTAGTTCTGCTTCTACCAGCCCCATGCAGCCATCCTGTGCCCTCGTAGTCACTCACTGCTGCTCCGGTCCCCTGCCACCAGCTAGTTCTGCTTCTACCAGACCCCTGCAGCCATCCTGTGCCCTCGTAGTCACTCACTGCTGCTCCGGTCCCCCGCCACCAGCTAGTTCTGCTTCTACCAGCCCCATGCAGCATCCTGTGCCCTCGTAGTCACTCACTGCTGCTCCAGTCCCCCGCCGCCAGCTAGTTCTGCTTCTACCAGCCCCATGCAGCCATCCCGGGCCCTTGTAGTCACTCACTGCTGCTCCAGTCCCACGCCACCAGCTAGTTCTGCTTCTACCAGCCCCCTGCAGCCATCCTGTGCCCTCGTAGTCACTCACTGCTGCTCCAGTCCCCCGCCACCAGCTAGTTCTGCTTCTACCAGCCCCATGCAGCCATCCTGTGCCCTCGCAGTCACTCACTGCTGCTCCGGTCCCCCGCCGCCAGCTAGTTCTGCTTCTACCAGCCCCATGCAGCCATCCTGTGCCCTCGTAGTCACTCACTGCTGCTCCAGTCCCCCGCCACCAGCTAGTTCTGCTTCTACCAGCCCCATGCAGCCATCCTGTGCCCTCGTAGTCACTCACTGCTGCTCCAGTCCCCCGCCACCAGCTAGTTCTGCCTCTACCAGCCCCCTGCAGCCATCCTGTGCCCTCGTAGTCACTCACTGCTGCTTCGGTCCCCCGCCACCAGCTAGTTCTGCTTCTACCAGCCCCATGCAGCCATCCTGTGCCCTCGTAGTCACTCACTGCTGCTCCAGTCCCCCGCCACCAGCTAGTTCTGCTTCTACCAGCCCCATGCAGCCATCCTGTGCCCTCGCAGTCACTCACTGCTGCTCCAGTCCCCCGCCGCCAGCTAGTTCTGCTTCTACCAGCCCCATGCAGCCATCCTGTGCCCTCGTAGTCACTCACTGCTGCTCCAGTCCCCCGCCACCAGCTAGTTCTGCTTCTACCAGCCCCATGCAGCCATCCTGTGCCCTCGTAGTCACTCACTGCTGCTCCAGTCCCCCGCCACCAGCTAGTTCTGCCTCTACCAGCCCCATGCAGCCATCCTGTGCCCTCGCAGTCACTCACTGCTGCTCCAGTCCCCCGCCACCAGCTAGTTCTGCTTCTACCAGCCCCATGCAGCCATCCTGTGCCCTCGTAGTCACTCACTGCTGCTCCAGTCCCCCACCACCAGCTAGTTCTGCTTCTACCAGCCCCATGCAGCCATCCTGTGCTCTCGTAGTCACTCACTGCTGCTCCAGTCCCCCACCACCAGCTAGTTCTGCTTCTACCAGCCCCATGCAGCCATCCTGTGCCCTCGTAGTCACTCACTGCTGCTTCGGTCCCCCGCCACCAGCTAGTTCTGCTTCTACCAGCCCCATGCAGCCATCCTGTGCCCTCGCAGTCACTCACTGCTGTTCCAGTCCCCCGCCTCCAGCTAGTTCTGCTTCTACCAGCCCCATGCAGCCATCCTGTGCCCTCGCAGTCACCCACTGCTGCTCCAGTCCCCCACCGCCAGCTAGTTCTGCTTCTACCAGCCCCATGCAGCCATCCTGTGCCCTCACAGTCACTCACTGCTGCTCCAGTCCCCCGCCACCAGCTAGTTCTGCTTCTACCAGCCCCATGCAGCCATCCTGTGCCCTCGTAGTCACTCACTGCTGCTCCGGTCCCCCGCCACTAGCTAGTTCTGCTTCTACCAGACCCCTGCAGCCATCCTGTGCCCTCGTAGTCACTCACTGCTGCTCCGGTCCCCCGCCACCAGCTAGTTCTCCTTCTACCAGCCCCCCCCTGCAGCCGTCCTGTGCCCGCATAGTCACTCACTGCTGCTCCAGTCTCCCGCCGCCAGCTAGTTCTGCTTCTACCAGCCCCATGCAGCCATCCTGTGCCCTCGTAGTCACTCACTGCTGCTCCAGTCCCACGCCACCAACTAGTTCTGCTTCTACCAGCCCCATGCAGCCATCCTGTGCCCTCGTAGTCACTCACTGCTGCTCCAGTCCCCCGCCACCAGCTAGTTCTGCTTCTACCAGCCCCATGCAGCCATCCTGTGCCCTCGTAGTCACTCACTTCTGCTCTGGTCCCCTGCCACCAGCTAGTTCTGCTTCTACCAACCCCCCCCCCCCCCCCCTGCAGCCGTCCTGTGCCCGCATAGTCACTCACTGCTGCTCCAGTCTCCCGCCGCCAGCTAGTTCTGCTTCTACCAGCCCCATGCAGCCATCCTGTGCCCTCGTAGTCACTCACTGCTGCTCCAGTCCCCCACCGCCAGCTAGTTCTGCTTCTACCAGCCCCATGCAGCCATCCTGTGCCCTCGTAGTCACTCACTGCTGCTCCAGTCCCCCGCCACCAGCTAGTTCTGCTTCTACCAGCCCCATGCAGCCATCCTGTGCCCTCGTAGTCACTCACTGCTGCTCCGGTCCCCTGCCACCAGCTAGTTCTGCTTCTACCAGACCCCTGCAGCCATCCTGTGCCCCCGTAGTCACTCACTGCTGCTCCGGTCCCCCGCCACCAGCTAGTTCTGCTTCTACCAGCCCCATGTAGCCATCCCGGGCCCTTGTAGTCACTCACTGCTGCTCCAGTCCCCCGCCACCAGCTAGTTCTGCTTCTACCAGCCCCCTGCAGCCATCCTGTACCCTCGCAGTCACTCACAGAGCCTCCGGTCCACCACCAGCTAGTTCTGCTTCTACCAGCCCCATGCAGCCACCCTGTGCCCTCGTAGTCACTCACTGCTGCTCCGGTCCCATGCCGCCAGCTAGTTCTGCTTCTACCAGCCCCATGCAGCCATCCTGTGCCCTCGTAGTCACTGCTGCTCCAGTCCCCCGCCGCCAGCTAGTTCTGCTTCTACCAGCCCCATGTAGCCATCCCGGGCCCTTGTAGTCACTCACAGCTGCTCCAGTCCCACGCCACCAGCTAGTTCTCCTTCTACCAGCCCCCTGCAGCCATCCTGTGCCCTCGTAGTCACTCACTGCTACTCCAGTCTCCCGCCACCAGCTAGTTCTGCTTCTACCAGCCCCATGCAGCCATCCTGTGCCCTCGTAGTCACTCACTGCTGCTCCGGTCCCCCGCCACCAGCTAGTTCTGCTTCTACCAGCCCCATGCAGCCATCCTGTGCCCTCGTAGTCACTCACTGCTGCTCCGGTCCCCCGCCACCAGCTAGTTCTGCTTCTACCAGCCCCATGCAGCCATCCTGTGCCCTCGTAGTCACTCACTGCTGCTCCAGTCCCCCGCCACCAGCTAGTTCTGCTTCTACCAGCCCCATGCAGCCATCCTGTGCCCTCGTAGTAACTCACTGCTGCTCCGGTCCCCCTCCGCCAGCTAGTTCTGCTTCTACCAGCCCCCTGCAGCCATCCTGTGCCCTCGTAGTCACTCACTGCTGCTCCAGTCCCCCTCACCAGCTAGTTCTGCCTCTACCAGCCCCATGCAGCCATCCTGTGCCCTTGTAGTCACTCACTGCTGCTCCGGTCCCCCTCCACCAACTAATTCTGCTTCTACCAGCCCCATGCAGCCATCCTGTGCCCTCGTAGTCACTCACTGCTGCTCCAGTCTCCCGCCGCCAGCTAGTTCTGCTTCTACCAGCCCTATGCAGCCATCCTGTGCCCTCGTCACTCACTGCGGCTCCGGTCCCACGACGCCTGCTAGTTCTGCTTCTACCAGCGCCATGCAGCCATCCTGTGCCCTCGTAGTCACTCATTGCTGCTCCGGTCCCCCGCCACCAGCTAGTTCTGCTTCTACCAGCCCCATGCAGCCATCCTGTGCCCTCGTAGTCACTCACTGCTGCTCTAGTCCCCCGCCACCAGCTAGTTCTGCCTCTACCAGCCCCCTGCAGCCATCCTGTGCCCTCATAGTCACTGCTGCTCCAGTCCCTCACCGCCAGCTAGTTCTGCTTCTACCAGCCCGCTGCAGCCATCCTGTGCCCTCGTAGTCACTCACTGCTGCTCCAGTCCCCCGCCACCAGCTAGTTCTGCTTCTACCAGCCCCCTGCAGCCATCCTGTGCCCTCATAGTCACTGCTGCTCCAGTCCCTCACCGCCAGCTAGTTCTGCTTCTACCAGCCCGCTGCAGCCATCCTGTGCCCTCGTAGTCACTCACTGCTGCTCCAGTCCCCCGCCACCAGCTAGTTCTGCTTCTACCAGCCCCCTGCAGCCATCCTGTACCCTCGCAGTCACTCACAGAGCCTCCGGTCCACCACCAGCTAGTTCTGCTTCTACCAGCCCCATGCAGCCACCCTGTGCCCTCGTAGTCACTCACTGCTGCTCCGGTCCCATGCCGCCAGCTAGTTCTGCTTCTACCAGCCCCATGCAGCCATCCTGTGCCCTCGTAGTCACTCACTGCTGCTCCAGTCCCCCGCCGCCAGCTAGTTCTGCTTCTACCAGCCCCATGCAGCCATCCTGTGCCCTCGTAGTCACTACCTGCTGCTCCAGTCCCCCGCCACCAGCTAGTTCTGCTTCTACCAGCCCCATGCAGCCATCCTGTGCCCTCGTAGTCACTCACTGCTGCTCCAGTCCCCCGCCACCAGCTAGTTCTGCTTCTACCAGCCCCATGCAGCCATCCTGTGCCCTCGTAGTCACTCACTGCTGCTCCGGTCCCCTGCCACCAGCTAGTTCTGCTTCTACCAGACCCCTGCAGCCATCCTGTGCCCTCGTAGTCACTCACTGCTGCTCCGGTCCCCCGCCACCAGCTAGTTCTGCTTCTACCAGCCCCATGCAGCATCCTGTGCCCTCGTAGTCACTCACTGCTGCTCCAGTCCCCCGCCGCCAGCTAGTTCTGCTTCTACCAGCCCCATGCAGCCATCCCGGGCCCTTGTAGTCACTCACTGCTGCTCCAGTCCCACGCCACCAGCTAGTTCTGCTTCTACCAGCCCCCTGCAGCCATCCTGTGCCCTCGTAGTCACTCACTGCTGCTCCAGTCCCCCGCCACCAGCTAGTTCTGCTTCTACCAGCCCCATGCAGCCATCCTGTGCCCTCGCAGTCACTCACTGCTGCTCCGGTCCCCCGCCGCCAGCTAGTTCTGCTTCTACCAGCCCCATGCAGCCATCCTGTGCCCTCGTAGTCACTCACTGCTGCTCCAGTCCCCCGCCACCAGCTAGTTCTGCTTCTACCAGCCCCATGCAGCCATCCTGTGCCCTCGTAGTCACTCACTGCTGCTCCAGTCCCCCGCCACCAGCTAGTTCTGCCTCTACCAGCCCCCTGCAGCCATCCTGTGCCCTCGTAGTCACTCACTGCTGCTTCGGTCCCCCGCCACCAGCTAGTTCTGCTTCTACCAGCCCCATGCAGCCATCCTGTGCCCTCGTAGTCACTCACTGCTGCTCCAGTCTCCCGCCGCCAGCTAGTTCTGCTTCTACCAGCCCCATGCAGCCATCCTGTGCCCTCGTAGTCACTCACTGCTGCTCCAGTCCCCCGCCACCAGCTAGTTCTGCTTCTACCAGCCCCATGCATCCATCCTGTGCCCTCGTAGTCACTCACTGCTGTTCCAGTCCCACGCCACCAGCTAGTTCTGCTTCTACCAGCCCCATGCAGCATCCTGTGCCCTCGTAGTCACTCACTGCTGCTCCAGTCCCCCGCCGCCAGCTAGTTCTGCTTCTACCAGCCCCATGCAGCCATCCCGGGCCCTTGTAGTCACTCACTGCTGCTCCAGTCCCACGCCACCAGCTAGTTCTGCTTCTACCAGCCCCCTGCAGCCATCCTGTGCCCTCGTAGTCACTCACTGCTGCTCCAGTCCCCCGCCACCAGCTAGTTCTGCTTCTACCAGCCCCATGCAGCCATCCTGTGCCCTCGCAGTCACTCACTGCTGCTCCGGTCCCCCGCCGCCAGCTAGTTCTGCTTCTACCAGCCCCATGCAGCCATCCTGTGCCCTCGTAGTCACTCACTGCTGCTCCAGTCCCCCGCCACCAGCTAGTTCTGCTTCTACCAGCCCCATGCAGCCATCCTGTGCCCTCGTAGTCACTCACTGCTGCTCCAGTCCCCCGCCACCAGCTAGTTCTGCCTCTACCAGCCCCCTGCAGCCATCCTGTGCCCTCGTAGTCACTCACTGCTGCTTCGGTCCCCCGCCACCAGCTAGTTCTGCTTCTACCAGCCCCATGCAGCCATCCTGTGCCCTCGTAGTCACTCACTGCTGCTCCAGTCTCCCGCCGCCAGCTAGTTCTGCTTCTACCAGCCCCATGCAGCCATCCTGTGCCCTCGTAGTCACTCACTGCTGCTCCAGTCCCCCGCCACCAGCTAGTTCTGCTTCTACCAGCCCCATGCATCCATCCTGTGCCCTCGTAGTCACTCACTGCTGTTCCAGTCCCACGCCACCAGCTAGTTCTGCTTCTACCAGCCCCATGCAGCCATCCTGTGCCCTCGCAGTCACTCACTGCTGTTCCAGTCCCCCGCCTCCAGCTAGTTCTGCTTCTACCAGCCCCATGCAGCCATCCTGTGCCCTCGCAGTCACTCACTGCTGTTCCAGTCCCCCGCCTCCAGCTAGTTCTGCTTCTACCAGCCCCATGCAGCCATCCTGTGCCCTCGCAGTCACCCACTGCTGCTCCAGTCCCCCACCGCCAGCTAGTTCTGCTTCTACCAGACCCCTGCAGCCATCCTGTGCCCTCACAGTCACTCACTGCTGCTCCAGTCCCCCGCCGCGAGCTAGTTCTGCTTCTACCAGCCCCATGCAGCCATCCTGTGCCCTCGTAGTCACTCACTGCTGCTCCGGTCCCCCGCCACCAGCTAGTTCTGCTTCTACCAGACCCCTGCAGCCATCCTTTGCCCTCGTAGTCACTCACTGCTGCTCCGGTCCCCCGCCACCAGCTAGTTCTCCTTCTACCAGCCCCCCCCTGCAGCCGTCCTGTGCCCGCATAGTCACTCACTGCTGCTCCAGTCTCCCGCCGCCAGCTAGTTCTGCTTCTACTAGCCCCATGCAGCCATCCTGTGCCCTCGTAGTCACTCACTGCTGCTCCAGTCCCACGCCACCAACTAGTTCTGCTTCTACCAGCCCCATGCAGCCATCCTGTGCCCTCGTAGTCACTCACTGCTGCTCCGGTCCCCCGCCACCAGCTAGTTCTGCTTCTACCAGCCCCATGCAGCCATCCTGTGCCCTCGTAGTCACTCACTGCTGCTCCAGTCCCCCGCCACCAGCTAGTTCTGCTTCTACCAGCCCCATGCAGCCATCCTGTGCCCTCGTAGTCACTCACTGCTGCTCCAGTCCTCCGCCACCAGCTAGTTCTGCCTCTACCAGCCCCCTGCAGCCATCCTGTGCCCTCGTAGTCACTCACTGCTGCTCCGGTCCCCCGCCACCAGCTAGTTCTGCTTCTACCAGCCCCATGCAGCCATCCTGTGCCCTCGTAGTCACTCACTGCTGCTCCAGTCTCCCGCCGCCAGCTAGTTCTGCTTCTACCAGCCCCATGCAGCCATCCTGTGCCCTCGTAGTCACTCACTGCTGCTCCAGTCCCCCGCCACCAGCTAGTTCTGCTTCTACCAGCCCCATGCATCCATCCTGTGCCCTCGTAGTCACTCACTGCTGTTCCAGTCCCACGCCACCAGCTAGTTCTGCTTCTACCAGCCCCATGCAGCCATCCTGTGCCCTCGCAGTCACTCACTGCTGTTCCAGTCCCCCGCCTCCAGCTAGTTCTGCTTCTACCAGCCCCATGCAGCCATCCTGTGCCCTCGCAGTCACTCACTGCTGTTCCAGTCCCCCGCCTCCAGCTAGTTCTGCTTCTACCAGCCCCATGCAGCCATCCTGTGCCCTCGCAGTCACCCACTGCTGCTCCAGTCCCCCACCGCCAGCTAGTTCTGCTTCTACCAGACCCCTGCAGCCATCCTGTGCCCTCACAGTCACTCACTGCTGCTCCAGTCCCCCGCCGCGAGCTAGTTCTGCTTCTACCAGCCCCATGCAGCCATCCTGTGCCCTCGTAGTCACTCACTGCTGCTCCGGTCCCCCGCCACCAGCTAGTTCTGCTTCTACCAGACCCCTGCAGCCATCCTGTGCCCTCGTAGTCACTCACTGCTGCTCCGGTCCCCCGCCACCAGCTAGTTCTCCTTCTACCAGCCCCCCCCTGCAGCCGTCCTGTGCCCGCATAGTCACTCACTGCTGCTCCAGTCTCCCGCCGCCAGCTAGTTCTGCTTCTACCAGCCCCATGCAGCCATCCTGTGCCCTCGTAGTCACTCCCTGCTGCTCCAGTCCCACGCCACCAGCTAGTTCTGCTTCTACCAGCCCCATGCAGCCATCCTGTGCCCTCGTAGTCACTCACTGCTGCTCCAGTCCCCCACCGCCAGCTAGTTCTGCTTCTACCAGCCCCATGCAGCCATCCTGTGCCCTCGTAGTCACTCACTGCTGCTCCAGTCCCCCGCCACCAGCTAGTTCTGCTTCTACCAGCCCCATGCAGCCATCCTGTGCCCTCGTAGTCACTCACTGCTGCTCCGGTCCCCTGCCACCAGCTAGTTCTGCTTCTACCAGACCCCTGCAGCCATCCTGTGCCCCCGTAGTCACTCACTGCTGCTCCGGTCCCCCGCCACCAGCTAGTTCTGCTTCTACCAGCCCCATGCAGCATCCTGTGCCCTCGTAGTCACTGCTGCTCCAGTCCCCCGCCGCCAGCTAGTTCTGCTTCTACCAGCCCCATGCAGCCATCCCGGGCCCTTGTAGTCACTCACAGCTGCTCCAGTCCCACGCCACCAGCTAGTTCTCCTTCTACCAGCCCCCTGCAGCCATCCTGTGCCCTCGTAGTCACTCACTGCTACTCCAGTCTCCCGCCACCAGCTAGTTCTGCTTCTACCAGCCCCATGCAGCCATCCTGTGTCCTCGTAGTCACTCACTGCTGCTCCGGTCCCCCGCCACCAGCTAGTTCTGCTTCTACCAGCCCCATGCAGCCATCCTGTGCCCTCGTAGTCACTCACTGCTGCTCCAGTCCCCCGCCACCAGCTAGTTCTGCTTCTACCAGCCCCATGCAGCCATCCTGTGCCCTCGTAGTCACTCACTGCTGCTCCAGTCCCCCGCCACCAGCTAGTTCTGCTTCTACCAGCCCCATGCAGCCATCCTGTGCCCTCGTAGTAACTCACTGCTGCTCCGGTCCCCCTCCGCCAGCTAGTTCTGCTTCTAAAAGCCCCATGCAGTCATCCTGTGCCCTCGTAGTCACTCACTGCTGCTCCGGTCCCCCTCCACCAGCTAGTTCTGCTTCTACCAGCCCCATGCAGCCATCCTGTGCCCTTGTAGTCATTTACTGCTGCTCCGGTCCCTCTCCACCAACTAATTCTGCTTCTACCAGCCCCATGCAGCCATCCTGTGCCCTCGTAGTCACTCACTGCTGCTCCAGTCTCCCGCCGCCAGCTAGTTCTGCTTCTACCAGCCCTATGCAGCCATCCTGTGCCCTCGTCACTCACTGCGGCTCCGGTCCCACGACGCCTGCTAGTTCTGCTTCTACCAGAGCCATGCAGCCATCCTGTGCCCTCGTAGTCACTCATTGCTGCTCCGGTCCCCCGCCACCAGCTAGTTCTGCTTCTACCAGCCCCATGCAGCCATCCTGTGCCCTCGTAGTCACTCACTGCTGCTCCAGTCCCCCGCCACCAGCTAGTTCTGCCTCTACCAGCCCCCTGCAGCCATCCTGTGCCCTCATAGTCACTGCTGCTCCAGTCCCTCACCGCCAGCTAGTTCTGCTTCTACCAGCCCGCTGCAGCCATCCTGTGCCCTCGTAGTCACTCACTGCTGCTCCAGTCCCCCGCCACCAGCTAGTTCTGCTTCTACCAGCCCCCTGCAGCCATCCTGTGCCCTCATAGTCACTGCTGCTCCAGTCCCTCACCGCCAGCTAGTTCTGCTTCTACCAGCCCGCTGCAGCCATCCTGTGCCCTCGTAGTCACTCACTGCTGCTCCAGTCCCCCGCCACCAGCTAGTTCTGCTTCTACCAGCCCCCTGCAGCCATCCTGTACCCTCGCAGTCACTCACAGAGCCTCCGGTCCACCACCAGCTAGTTCTGCTTCTACCAGCCCCATGCAGCCACCCTGTGCCCTCGTAGTCACTCACTGCTGCTCCGGTCCCATGCCGCCAGCTAGTTCTGCTTCTACCAGCCCCATGCAGCCATCCTGTGCCCTCGTAGTCACTCACTGCTGCTCCAGTCCCCCGCCGCCAGCTAGTTCTGCTTCTACCAGCCCCATGCAGCCATCCTGTGCCCTCGTAGTCACTACCTGCTGCTCCAGTCCCCCGCCACCAGCTAGTTCTGCTTCTACCAGCCCCATGCAGCCATCCTGTGCCCTCGTAGTCACTCACTGCTGCTCCAGTCCCCCGCCACCAGCTAGTTCTGCTTCTACCAGCCCCATGCAGCCATCCTGTGCCCTCGTAGTCACTCACTGCTGCTCCGGTCCCCTGCCACCAGCTAGTTCTGCTTCTACCAGACCCCTGCAGCCATCCTGTGCCCTCGTAGTCACTCACTGCTGCTCCGGTCCCCCGCCACCAGCTAGTTCTGCTTCTACCAGCCCCATGCAGCATCCTGTGCCCTCGTAGTCACTCACTGCTGCTCCAGTCCCCCGCCGCCAGCTAGTTCTGCTTCTACCAGCCCCATGCAGCCATCCCGGGCCCTTGTAGTCACTCACTGCTGCTCCAGTCCCACGCCACCAGCTAGTTCTCCTTCTACCAGCCCCCTGCAGCCATCCTGTGCCCTCGTAGTCACTGCTACTCCAGTCTCCCGCCACCAGCTAGTTCTGCTTCTACCAGCCCCCTGCAGCCATCCTGTGCCCTCGTAGTCACTCACTGCTGCTCCGGTCCCCCGCCACCAGCTAGTTCTGCTTCTACCAGCCCCATGCAGCCATCCTGTGCCCTCGTAGTCACTCACTGCTGCTCCAGTCCCCCGCCACCAGCTAGTTCTGCTTCTACCAGCCCCATGCAGCCATCCTGTGCCCTCGTAGTCACTCACTGCTGCTCCAGTCCCCCGCCACCAGCTAGTTCTGCCTCTACCAGCCCCCTGCAGCCATCCTGTGCCCTCGTAGTCACTCACTGCTGCTCCGGTCCCCCGCCACCAGCTAGTTCTGCTTCTACCAGCCCCATGCAGCCATCCTGTGCCCTCGTAGTCACTCACTGCTGCTCCAGTCTCCCGCCGCCAGCTAGTTCTGCTTCTACCAGCCCCATGCAGCCATCCTGTGCCCTCGTAGTCACTCACTGCTGCTCCAGTCCCCCGCCACCAGCTAGTTCTGCTTCTACCAGCCCCATGCATCCATCCTGTGCCCTCGTAGTCACTCCCTGCTGTTCCAGTCCCACGCCACCAGCTAGTTCTGCTTCTACCAGCCCCATGCAGCCATCCTGTGCCCTCGCAGTCACTCACTGCTGTTCCAGTCCCCCGCCTCCAGCTAGTTCTGCTTCTACCAGCCCCATGCAGCCATCCTGTGCCCTCGCAGTCACTCACTGCTGTTTCAGTCCCCCGCCTCCAGCTAGTTCTGCTTCTACCAGCCCCATGCAGCCATCCTGTGCCCTCGCAGTCACCCACTGCTGCTCCAGTCCCCCACCGCCAGCTAGTTCTGCTTCTACCAGACCCCTGCAGCCATCCTGTGCCCTCACAGTCACTCACTGCTGCTCCAGTCCCCCGCCGCGAGCTAGTTCTGCTTCTACCAGCCCCATGCAGCCATCCTGTGCCCTCGTAGTCACTCACTGCTGCTCCGGTCCCCCGCCACCAGCTAGTTCTGCTTCTACCAGACCCCTGCAGCCATCCTGTGCCCTCGTAGTCACTCACTGCTGCTCCGGTCCCCCGCCACCAGCTAGTTCTCCTTCTACCAGCCCCCCCCTGCAGCCGTCCTGTGCCCGCATAGTCACTCACTGCTGCTCCAGTCTCCCGCCGCCAGCTAGTTCTGCTTCTACCAGCCCCATGCAGCCATCCTGTGCCCTCGTAGTCACTCACTGCTGCTCCAGTCCCACGCCACCAACTAGTTCTGCTTCTACCAGCCCCATGAAGCCATCCTGTGCCCTCGTAGTCACTCACTGCTGCTCCGGTCCCCCGCCACCAGCTAGTTCTGCTTCTACCAGCCCCATGCAGCCATCCTGTGCCCTCGTAGTCACTCACTGCTGCTCCAGTCCCCCGCCACCAGCTAGTTCTGCTTCTACCAGCCCCATGCAGCCATCCTGTGCCCTCGTAGTCACTCACTGCTGCTCCAGTCCCCCGCCACCAGCTAGTTCTGCCTCTACCAGCCCCCTGCAGCCATCCTGTGCCCTCGTAGTCACTCACTGCTGCTCCGGTCCCCCGCCACCAGCTAGTTCTGCTTCTACCAGCCCCATGCAGCCATCCTGTGCCCTCGTAGTCACTCACTGCTGCTCCAGTCTCCCGCCGCCAGCTAGTTCTGCTTCTACCAGCCCCATGCAGCCATCCTGTGCCCTCGTAGTCACTCACTGCTGCTCCAGTCCCCCGCCACCAGCTAGTTCTGCTTCTACCAGCCCCATGCATCCATCCTGTGCCCTCGTAGTCACTCACTGCTGTTCCAGTCCCACGCCACCAGCTAGTTCTGCTTCTACCAGCCCCATGCAGCCATCCTGTGCCCTCGCAGTCACTCACTGCTGTTCCAGTCCCCCGCCTCCAGCTAGTTCTGCTTCTACCAGCCCCATGTTGCCATCCTTTTCCCCTTCGCAGTCACTCACTGCTGTTCCAGTCCCCCGCCTCCAGCTAGTTCTGCTTCTACCAGCCCCATGCAGCCATCCTGTGCCCTCGCAGTCACCCACTGCTGCTCCAGTCCCCCACCGCCAGCTAGTTCTGCTTCTACCAGACCCCTGCAGCCATCCTGTGCCCTCACAGTCGCTCACTGCTGCTCCAGTCCCCCGCCGCGAGCTAGTTCTGCTTCTACCAGCCCCATGCAGCCATCCTGTGCCCTCGTAGTCACTCACTGCTGCTCCGGTCCCCCGCCACCAGCTAGTTCTGCTTCTACCAGACCCCTGCAGCCATCCTGTGCCCTCGTAGTCACTCACTGCTGCTCCGGTCCCCCGCCACCAGCTAGTTCTCCTTCTACCAGCCCCCCCCTGCAGCCGTCCTGTGCCCGCATAGTCACTCACTGCTGCTCCAGTCTCCCGCCGCCAGCTAGTTCTGCTTCTACCAGCCCCATGCAGCCATCCTGTGCTCTCGTAGTCACTCACTGCTGCTCCAGTCCCACGCCACCAACTAGTTCTGCTTCTACCAGCCCCATGCAGCCATCCTGTGCCCTCGTAGTCACTCACTGCTGCTCCAGTCCCCCGCCACCAGCTACTTCTGCTTCTACCAGCCCCATGCAGCCATCCTGTGCCCTCGTAGTCACTCACTTCTGCTCTGGTCCCCTGCCACCAGCTAGTTCAGCTTCTACCAGACCCCTGCAGCCATCCTGTGCCCTCGTAGTCACTCACTGCTGCTCCGGTCCCCCGCCACCAGCTAGTTCTCCTTCTACCAGCCCCCCCCCCCCCCCCCCCCCCCTGCAGCCGTCCTGTGCCCGCATAGTCACTCACTGCTTCTCCAGTCTCCCGCCGCCAGCTAGTTCTGCTTCTACCAGCCCCATGCAGCCATCCTGTGCCCTCGTAGTCACTCCCTGCTGCTCCAGTCCCCCGCCACCAGCTAGTTCTGCTTCTACCAGCCCCATGCAGCCATCCTGTGCCCTCGTAGTCACTCACTGCTGCTCCAGTCCCCCACCGCCAGCTAGTTCTGCTTCTACCAGCCCCATGCAGCCATCCTGTGCCCTCGTAGTCACTCACTGCTGCTCCAGTCCCCCGCCACCAGCTAGTTCTGCTTCTACCAGCCCCATGCAGCCATCCTGTGCCCTCGTAGTCACTCACTGCTGCTCCGGTCCCCTGCCACCAGCTAGTTCTGCTTCTACCAGACCCCTGCAGCCATCCTGTGCCCCCGTAGTCACTCACTGCTGCTCCGGTCCCCCGCCACCAGCTAGTTCTGCTTCTACCAGCCCCATGCAGCATCCTGTGCCCTCGTAGTCACTGCTGCTCCAGTCCCCCGCCGCCAGCTAGTTCTGCTTCTACCAGCCCCATGCAGCCATCCCGGGCCCTTGTAGTCACTCACAGCTGCTCCAGTCCCACGCCACCAGCTAGTTCTCCTTCTACCAGCCCCCTGCAGCCATCCTGTGCCCTCGTAGTCACTCACTGCTACTCCAGTCTCCCGCCACCAGCTAGTTCTGCTTCTACCAGCCCCATGCAGCCATCCTGTGCCCTCGTAGTCACTCACTGCTGCTCCGGTCCCCCGCCACCAGCTAGTTCTGCTTCTACCAGCCCCATGCAGCCATCCTGTGCCCTCGTAGTCACTCACTGCTGCTCCAGTCCCTCGCCACCAGCTAGTTCTGCTTCTACCAGCCCCATGCAGCCATCCTGTGCCCTCGTAGTCACTCACTGCTGCTCCAGTCCCCCGCCACCACCTAGTTCTGCTTCTACCAGCCCCATGCAGCCATCCTGTGCCCTCGTAGTAACTCACTGCTTCTCCGGTCCCCCTCCGCCAGCTAGTTCTGCTTCTAAAAGCCCCATGCAGTCATCCTGTGCCCTCGTAGTCACTCACTGCTGCTCCGGTCCCCCTCCACCAGCTAGTTCTGCTTCTACCAGCCCCATGCAGCCATCCTGTGCCCTTGTAGTCACTCACTGCTGCTCCGGTCCCCCTCCACCAACTAATTCTGCTTCTACCAGCCCCATGCTGCCCTCCTGTGCCCTCGTAGTCACTCACTGCTGCTCCAGTCTCCCGCCGCCAGCTAGTTCTGCTTCTACCAGCCCTATGCAGCCATCCTGTGCCCTCGTCACTCACTGCGGCTCCGGTCCCACGACGCCTGCTAGTTCTGCTTCTACCAGCGCCATGCAGCCATCCTGTGCCCTCGTAGTCACTCATTGCTGCTCCGGTCCCCCGCCACCAGCTAGTTCTGCTTCTACCAGCCCCATGCAGCCATCCTGTGCCCTCGTAGTCACTCACTGCTGCTCCAGTCCCCCGCCACCAGCTAGTTCTGCCTCTACCAGCCCCCTGCAGCCATCCTGTGCCCTCATAGTCACTGCTGCTCCAGTCCCTCACTGCCAGCTAGTTCTGCTTCTACCAGCCCGCTGCAGCCATCCTGTGCCCTCGTAGTCACTCACTGCTGCTCCAGTCCCCCGCCACCAGCTAGTTCTGCTTCTACCAGCCCCCTGCAGCCATCCTGTGCCCTCATAGTCACTGCTGCTCCAGTCCCTCACCGCCAGCTAGTTCTGCTTCTACCAGCCCGCTGCAGCCATCCTGTGCCCTCGTAGTCACTCACTGCTGCTCCAGTCCCCCGCCACCAGCTAGTTCTGCTTCTACCAGCCCCCTGCAGCCATCCTGTACCCTCGCAGTCACTCACAGAGCCTCCGGTCCACCACCAGCTAGTTCTGCTTCTACCAGCCCCATGCAGCCACCCTGTGCCCTCGTAGTCACTCACTGCTGCTCCGGTCCCATGCCGCCAGCTAGTTCTGCTTCTACCAGCCCCATCCAGCCATCCTGTGCCCTCGTAGTCACTCACTGCTGCTCCAGTCCCCCGCCGCCAGCTAGTTTTGCTTCTACCAGCCCCATGCAGCCATCCTGTGCCCTCGTAGTCACTACCTGCTGCTCCAGTCCCCCGCCACCAGCTAGTTCTGCTTCTACCAGCCCCATGCAGCCATCCTGTGCCCTCATAGTCACTCACTGCTGCTCCAGTCCCCCGCCACCAGCTAGTTCTGCTTCTACCAGCCCCATGCAGCCATCCTGTGCCCTCGTAGTCACTCACTGCTGCTCCGGTCCCCTGCCACCAGCTAGTTCTGCTTCTACCAGCCCCATGCAGCCATCCTGTGCCCTCGTAGTCACTCACTGCTGCTCCGGTCCCCTGCCACCAGCTAGTTCAGCTTCTACCAGACCCCTGCAGCCATCCTGTGCCCTCGTAGTCACTCACTGCTGCTCCGGTCCCCCGCCACCAGCTAGTTCTCCTTCTACCAGCCCCCCCCCCCCCCCCCCCCCTGCAGCCGTCCTGTGCCCGCATAGTCACTCACTGCTTCTCCAGTCTCCCGCCGCCAGCTAGTTCTGCTTCTACCAGCCCCATGCAGCCATCCTGTGCCCTCGTAGTCACTCCCTGCTGCTCCAGTCCCCCGCCACCAGCTAGTTCTGCTTCTACCAGCCCCATGCAGCCATCCTGTGCCCTCGTAGTCACTCACTGCTGCTCCAGTCCCCCACCGCCAGCTAGTTCTGCTTCTACCAGCCCCATGCAGCCATCCTGTGCCCTCGTAGTCACTCACTGCTGCTCCAGTCCCCCGCCACCAGCTAGTTCTGCTTCTACCAGCCCCATGCAGCCATCCTGTGCCCTCGTAGTCACTCACTGCTGCTCCGGTCCCCTGCCACCAGCTAGTTCTGCTTCTACCAGACCCCTGCAGCCATCCTGTGCCCCCGTAGTCACTCACTGCTGCTCCGGTCCCCCGCCACCAGCTAGTTCTGCTTCTACCAGCCCCATGCAGCATCCTGTGCCCTCGTAGTCACTGCTGCTCCAGTCCCCCGCCGCCAGCTAGTTCTGCTTCTACCAGCCCCATGCAGCCATCCCGGGCCCTTGTAGTCACTCACAGCTGCTCCAGTCCCACGCCACCAGCTAGTTCTCCTTCTACCAGCCCCCTGCAGCCATCCTGTGCCCTCGTAGTCACTCACTGCTACTCCAGTCTCCCGCCACCAGCTAGTTCTGCTTCTACCAGCCCCATGCAGCCATCCTGTGCCCTCGTAGTCACTCACTGCTGCTCCGGTCCCCCGCCACCAGCTAGTTCTGCTTCTACCAGCCCCATGCAGCCATCCTGTGCCCTCGTAGTCACTCACTGCTGCTCCAGTCCCCCGCCACCAGCTAGTTCTGCTTCTACCAGCCCCATGCAGCCATCCTGTGCCCTCGTAGTCACTCACTGCTGCTCCAGTCCCCCGCCACCAGCTAGTTCTGCTTCTACCAGCCCCATGCAGCCATCCTGTGCCCTCGTAGTAACTCACTGCTTCTCCGGTCCCCCTCCGCCAGCTAGTTCTGCTTCTAAAAGCCCCATGCAGTCATCCTGTGCCCTCGTAGTCACTCACTGCTGCTCCGGTCCCCCTCCACCAGCTAGTTCTGCTTCTACCAGCCCCATGCAGCCATCCTGTGCCCTTGTAGTCACTCACTGCTGCTCCGGTCCCCCTCCACCAACTAATTCTGCTTCTACCAGCCCCATGCTGCCCTCCTGTGCCCTCGTAGTCACTCACTGCTGCTCCAGTCTCCCGCCGCCAGCTAGTTCTGCTTCTACCAGCCCTATGCAGCCATCCTGTGCCCTCGTCACTCACTGCGGCTCCGGTCCCACGACGCCTGCTAGTTCTGCTTCTACCAGCGCCATGCAGCCATCCTGTGCCCTCGTAGTCACTCATTGCTGCTCCGGTCCCCCGCCACCAGCTAGTTCTGCTTCTACCAGCCCCATGCAGCCATCCTGTGCCCTCGTAGTCACTCACTGCTGCTCCAGTCCCCCGCCACCAGCTAGTTCTGCCTCTACCAGCCCCCTGCAGCCATCCTGTGCCCTCATAGTCACTGCTGCTCCAGTCCCTCACTGCCAGCTAGTTCTGCTTCTACCAGCCCGCTGCAGCCATCCTGTGCCCTCGTAGTCACTCACTGCTGCTCCAGTCCCCCGCCACCAGCTAGTTCTGCTTCTACCAGCCCCCTGCAGCCATCCTGTGCCCTCATAGTCACTGCTGCTCCAGTCCCTCACCGCCAGCTAGTTCTGCTTCTACCAGCCCGCTGCAGCCATCCTGTGCCCTCGTAGTCACTCACTGCTGCTCCAGTCCCCCGCCACCAGCTAGTTCTGCTTCTACCAGCCCCCTGCAGCCATCCTGTACCCTCGCAGTCACTCACAGAGCCTCCGGTCCACCACCAGCTAGTTCTGCTTCTACCAGCCCCATGCAGCCACCCTGTGCCCTCGTAGTCACTCACTGCTGCTCCGGTCCCATGCCGCCAGCTAGTTCTGCTTCTACCAGCCCCATCCAGCCATCCTGTGCCCTCGTAGTCACTCACTGCTGCTCCAGTCCCCCGCCGCCAGCTAGTTCTGCTTCTACCAGCCCCATGCAGCCATCCTGTGCCCTCGTAGTCACTACCTGCTGCTCCAGTCCCCCGCCACCAGCTAGTTCTGCTTCTACCAGCCCCATGCAGCCATCCTGTGCCCTCATAGTCACTCACTGCTGCTCCAGTCCCCCGCCACCAGCTAGTTCTGCTTCTACCAGCCCCATGCAGCCATCCTGTGCCCTCGTAGTCACTCACTGCTGCTCCGGTCCCCTGCCACCAGCTAGTTCTGCTTCTACCAGACCCCTGCAGCCATCCTGTGCCCTCGTAGTCACTCACTGCTGCTCCGGTCCCCCGCCACCAGCTAGTTCTGCTTCTACCAGCCCCATGCAGCATCCTGTGCCCTCGTAGTCACTCACTGCTGCTCCAGTCCACCGCCGCCAGCTAGTTCTGCTTCTACCAGCCCCATGCAGCCATCCCGGGCCCTTGTAGTCACTCACTGCTGCTCCAGTCCCACGCCACCAGCTAGTTCTCCTTCTACCAGACCCCTGCAGCCATCCTGTGCCCTCGTAGTCACTCACTGCTACTCCAGTCTCCCGCCACCAGCTAGTTCTGCTTCTACCAGCCCCATGCAGCCGTCCTGTGCCCTCGTAGTCACTCACTGCTGCTCCGGTCCCCCGCCACCAGCTAGTTCTGCTTCTACCAGCCCCATGCAGCCATCCTGTGCCCTCGTAGTCACTCACTGCTGCTCCAGTCCCCCGCCACCAGCTAGTTCTGCTTCTACCAGCCCCATGCAGCCATCCTGTGCCCTCGTAGTCACTCACTGCTGCTCCAGTCCCCCGCCACCAGCTAGTTCTGCTTCTACCAGCCCCATGCAGCCATCCTGTGCCCTCGTAGTAACTCACTGCTGCTCCGGTCCCCCTCCGCCAGCTAGTTCTGCTTCTACCAGCCCCATGCAGCCATCCTGTGCCCTTGTAGTCACTCACTGCTGCTCCAGTCCCCCTCCACCAACTAATTCTGCTTCTACCAGCCCCATGCAGCCATCCTGTGCCCTCGTAGTCACTCACTGCTGCTCCAGTCTCCCGCCACCAGCTAGTTCTGCTTCTACCAGCCCCATGCAGTCATCATGTGCCCTCGTAGTCACTCACTGCTGCTCCGGTCCCCCTCCACCAGCTAGTTCTGCTTCTACCAGCCCCATGCAGCCATCCTGTGCCCTTGTAGTCACTCACTGCTGCTCCGGTCCCCCTCCACCAACTAATTCTGCTTCTACCAGCCCCATGCAGCCATCCTGTGCCCTCGTAGTCACTCACTGCTGCTCCAGTCCCACGCCGCCAGCTAGTTCTGCTTCTACCAGCCCTTTGCAGCCATCCTGTGCCCTCGTAGTCACTCACTGCTGCTCCGGTCCCATGCCGCCAGCTAGTTCTGCTTCTACCAGCCCCATGCAGCCATCCTATGCCCTCGTAGTCACTCACTGCTGCTCCAGTCCCACGCCGCCAGCTAGTTCTGCTTCTACCAGCCCCATGCAGACATCCTGTGCCCTCGTAGTAACTAACTGCTGCTCCAGTCCCCCACCGCCAGCTAGTTCTGCATCTACCAGCCCCCTGCAGCCGTCCCGTACCCTCGTAGTCACTCACTGCTGCTCCAGTCTCCCGCCGCCAGCTATTTCTGCTTCTACCAGCCCTATGCAGCCATCCTGTGCCCTCCTCACTCACTGCGGCTCCGGTCCCACGACGCCTGCTAGTTCTGCTTCTACCAGCGCCATGCAGCCATCCTGTGCCCTCGTAGTCACATATTGCTGCTCCGGTCCCCCGCCACCAGCTAGTTCTGCTTCTACCAGCCCCATGCAGCCATCCTGTGCCCTCGTAATCACTCACTGCTGCTCCAGTCCCCCGCCACCAGCTAGTTCTGCCTCTACCAGCCCCCTGCAGCCATCCTGTGCCCTCATAGTCACTGCTGCTCCAGTCCCTCACCGCCAGCTAGTTCTGCTTCTACCAGCCCGCTGCAGCCATCCTGTGCCCTTGTAGTCACTCACTGCTGCTCCAGTCCCCTGCCACCAGCTAGTTCTGCTTCTACCAGCCCCCTGCAGCCATCCTGTGCCCTCATAGTCACTGCTGCTCCAGTCCCTCACCGCCAGCTAGTTCTGCTTCTACCAGCCCGCTGCAGCCATCCTGTGCCCTCGTAGTCACTCACTGCTGCTCCAGTCCCCCGCCACCAGCTAGTTCTGCTTCTACCAGCCCCCTGCAGCCATCCTGTACCCTCGCAGTCACTCACAGAGCCTCCGGTCCACCACCAGCTAGTTCTGCTTCTACCAGCCCCATGCAGCCACCCTGTGCCCTCGTAGTCACTCACTGCTGCTCCGGTCCCATGCCGCCAGCTAGTTCTGCTTCTACCAGCCCCATGCAGCCATCCTGTGCCCTCGTAGTCACTCACTGCTGCTCCAGTCCCCCGCCGCCAGCTAGTTCTTCTTCTACCAGCCTCATACAGCCATCCTGTGCCCTCGTAGTCACTCACTGCTGCTCCAGTCCCCCGCCACCAGCTAGTTCTGCTTCTACCAGCATCATGCAGCCATCCTGGGCCCTCGTAGTCACTCACTGCTGCTCCAGTCTCCCGCCGCCAGCTAGTTCTACTTCTACCAGCCCAATGCAGCCATCCTGTGCCCTCATCACTCACTGCGGCTCTGGTCCCACGCCACCAGCTAGTTCTGCTTTTACCAGCGCCATGCAGCCATCCTGAGCCCTCGTAGTCACTCACTGCTGCTCCAGTCCACCGCCACCAGCTAGTTCTGCTTCTACCAGCACCATGCAGCCAGCCTGTGCCCTCGTAGTCACTCACTGCTGTTCCGGTCCCCCGCCGCCAGCTAGTTCTGCTTCTACCAGCCCCATGCAGCCATCCTGTGCCCTCGCAGTCACTCACTGCAGCTCCAGTCCCCCGCCGCCATCTAGTTCTGCTTCTACCAGCCCCATGCAGCCATCCTGTGCCCTCACAGTCTTTCACTGCTGCTCCCATCTCCCGCCACCAGCTAGTTCTGCTTCTACCAGCCCCATGCAGCCATCCTGTGCCCTCGTAGTCACTCACTGCTGCTCCGGTCCCCCTCTGCCAGCTAGTTCTGCTTCTACTAGCCCCATGCAGCCATCCTGTGCCTTCGTAGTCACTCACTGCTGCTCCAGTCCCCCGCCGCCAGCTAGTTCTGCCTTTACCAGCCCCATGCAGCCATCCTGTGCCCTCGTAGTCACTCACTGCTGCTTCAGTCCCCCGCCGCCAGCTAGTTCTGCTTCTACCAGCCCCATACAGCCATCCTGTGCCCTCGTAGTCACTCACTGCTGCTCCAGTCCCCCGCCACCAGCTAGTTCTGCTTCTACCAGCCCCATGCAGCCATCCTGGGCCCTCGTAGTCACTCACTGCTGCTCCAGTCCCACGCCGCCAGCTAGTTCTGCTTCTACCAGCCCCATGTAGCCATCCTGTGCCCTCGTAGTCACTCACTGCTGCTCCGGTCCCCCGCCGCCAGCTAGTTCTGCTTCCACCAGCCCTATGCAGCCATCCTGTGCCCTCGTAGTCACTCACTGCTGCTCCGGTCCCCCGCCGCCAGCTAGTTCTGCTTCTACCAGCCCCATGTAGCCATCCTGTGCCCTCGTAGTCACTCACTGCTGCTCCAGTCCCCCGCCACCAGCTAGTTCTGCTTCTACCAGCCCCATGCAGCCATCCTGTGCCCTCGTAGTCACTCACTGCTGCTCCGGTCCCCCGCCAGCTTGTTCTGCTTCCATCAGCCCCCTGCAGCGATCCTGTGCCCTCGTAGTCACTCACTGCTGCTCCGGTCCCCCACCACTAGCTAGTTCTGCTTCTACCAGCCCCATGCATCCATCCTGTGCCCTCGTAGTCACTCACTGCTGCTCCGGTCCCCCACCACTAGCTAGTTCTGCTTCTACCAGCCCCATGCAGCCGTCCTGTGCCCTCGTAGTCACTCATTGCTGCTCCAGTCTCCGTCCACTAGCTAGTTCTGCCTCTACCAGCCCCATGCAGCCATCCTGTGCCCTCGTAGTCACTCACTGCTGCTCCAGTCTCCGTCCACTAGCTAGTTCTGCCTCTACCAGCCCCATGCAGCCATCCTGTGCCCTCGTAGTCACTCACTGCTGCTCCGGTCCCCCACCAGCTAGTTCTGCTTCTACCAGCCCCATGCAGCCATCCTGTGCCCTCGTAGTCACTCACTGCTGCTCCAGTCCCCCGCTGCCAGCTAGTCCTGCTTCTACCAGCCCCATGCAGCCATCCTGTGCCCTCGTAGTCACTCACTGCTGCTCCAGTCCCCTGCTGCCAGCTAGTTCTGCTTCTACCAGCCCCCTGCAGCCATCCTGTGCCCTCGTATTCTCTCACTGCTGCTCCGATCCCTCGCCGCCAGCTAGTTCTGCTTCTACCAGCCCCATGCAGCCATCCTGTGCCCTCGCAGTCACTCACTGCTGCTCCAGTCCCCCGCCACCAGCTAGTTCTGCTTCTACCAGCCCCATGCAGCCATCCTGTGCCCTCGCAGTCACTCACTGCTGCTCCAGTCCCCCGCCGCCAGCTAGTTCTGCATCTACCAGCCCCCTGCAGCCATCCTGTGCCCTCGTAGTCACTCACTGCTGCTCCAGTCCCCCGCCACCAGCTAGTTCTGCTTCTACCAGCCCCATGCAGCCATCCTGCGCCCTCGTAGTCACTCACTGCTGCTCCAGTCCCCCGCCGCCAGCTAGTTCTGCATCTACCAGCCCCATGCAGCCATCCTGCGCCCTCGTAGTCACTCACTGCTGCTCCAGTCCCCTGCCACCAGCTAGTTCTGCTTCTACCAGCCCCATGCAGCCATCCTGCGCCCTCGTAGTCACTCACTGCTGCTCCAGTCCCCCGCCGCCAGCTAGTTCTGCATCTACCAGCCCCCTGCAGCCATCCTGTGCCCTCGTAGTCACTCACTGCTGCTCCAGTCCCCCGCCACCAGCTAGTTCTGCTTCTACCAGCCCCATGCAGCCATCCTGTACCCTCGTAGTCACTCACTGCTACTCCGGTCCCACGCTGCCAGCTAGTTCTGCTTCTACCAGCCCCTGCAGCCATCCTGTGCCCTCGTAGTCACTCACTGCTGTTCCAGTCCCACGCCACCAGCTAGTTCTGCTTCTACCAGCCCCATGCAGCCATCCTGTACCCTCGTAGTCACTCACTGCTGCTCCAGTCCCCCGCCACCAGCTAGTTCTGCTTCTACCAGCCCCATGCAGCCATCCTGTGCCCTCGCAGTCACTCACTGCTGCTCCAGTCCCCTGCCACCAGCTAGTTCTGCTTCTACCAGCCCCATGCAGCCATCCTGTGCCCTCGCAGTCACTCACAGAGCCTCTGGTTTCCTGCCACCAGCTAGTTCTGCTTCTACCAGCCCCATGCAGTCACCCTGTGCCCTCGTAGTCACTCACTGCTGCTCTGGTCCCCCGCCACCAGCTAGTTCTGCTTCTACCAGCCCCATGCAGCATCCTGTGCCCTCGTAGTCACTCACTGCTGCTCCAGTCCCCCTCCTCCAGCTAGTTCTGCTTCCACCAGCCCCATGCAGCCATCCTGTGCCCTCGTAGTCACTCACTGCTGCTCCGGTCCCATGCCGCCAGCTAGTTCTGCTTCTACCAGCCCCATGCAGCCATCCTGTGCCCTCGTAGTCACTCACTGCTGCTCCAGTCCCCCGCCGCCAGCTAGTTCTGCTTCTACCAGCCCCATACAGCCATCCTGTGCCCTCATAGTCACTCACTGCTGCTCCAGTCCCCCGCCACCAGCTAGTTCTGCTTCTACCAGCATCATGCAGCCATCCTGAGCCCTCGTAGTCACGCACTGCTGCTCCAGTCCCACGCCGCCAGCTAGTTCTGCTTCTACCAGCCCCATGTAGCCATCCTGTGCCCTCGCAGTCACTCACTGCTGCTCCAGTCTCCCGCCGCCAGCTAGTTCTGCTTCCACCAGCCCTATGCAGCCATCCTGTGCCCTCGTCACTCACTGCGGCTCCGGTCCCACGCCGCCATCTAGTTCTGCTTCTACCAGCGCCATGCAGCCATCCTGTGCCCTCGTAGTCACTCACTGCTGCTCCAGTCCCCCGCCGCCAGCTAGTTCTGCTTCTACCAGCCCCATGCAGCCATCCTGTGCCCTCGCAGTCACTCACAGAGCCTCCAGTCCCCCGCCACCAGCTAGTTCTGCTTCTACCAGCCCCCTGCAGCCATCCTGTGCCCTCGTAGTCACTCACTGCTGCTCCAGTCCCCCGCCACCAGCTAGTTCTGCTTCTACCAGCCCCATGCAGCCATCCTGTGCCCTCGTAGTCACTCACTGCTGCTCCAGTCCCCCGCCGCCAGCTAGTTCTTCTTCTACCAGCCCCATGCAGCCATCCTGTGCCCTCGTAGTCACTCACTGCTGCTCCAGTCCCCCTCCGCCAGCTAGTTCTGCTTCTACCAGCCCCATGTAGCCATCCCGTGCCCTCGCATTCACTAACTGCTGCTCCAGTCCCCCGCCACCAGCTAGTTCTGCTTCTACCAGCCCCCTGCAGCCATCCTGTGCCCTCGCAGTCACTCACTGCTGCTCCGGTCCCCTGCCAGCTAGTTCTGCTTCTACCAGCCCCTGCAGCCATCCTGTGCCCTCGTAGTCACTCACTGCTGCTCCAGTCCCCCGCTGCCAGCTAGTTCTGCTTCTACCAGCCCCATGCAGCCATCCTGTGCCCTCGTAGTCACTCACTGCTGCTCCAGTCCCCCGCCGCCAGCTAGTTCTGCTACCAGCCCCATGCAGCCATCCTGTGCCCTCGTAGTCACTCACTGCTGCTCCAGTCCCCCTCCACCAGCTAGTTCTGCTTCTACCAGCCCCATGCAGCCATCCTGTGCCCTCGTAGTCACTCACTGCTGCTCCAGTCCCACGCCGCCAGCTAGTTCTGCTTCTACCAGCCCCATGCAGTCATCCTGTGCCCTCGCAGTCACTCACTGCTGCTCCAGTCCCCCGCCACCAGCTAGTTCTGCTTCTACCAGCCCCATGCAGCCATCCTGTGCCCTCGTAGTCACTCACTGCTGCTCCAGTCCCACGCCGCCAGCTAGTTCTGCTTCTACCAGCCCCATGCAGCCATCCTGTGCCCTCGCAGTCACTCACTGCTGCTCCAGTCCCCCGCCACCAGCTAGTTCTGCTTCTACCAGCCCCATGCAGCTATCCTGTGCCCTCGCAGTCACTCACAGAGCCTCCGGTTCCCTGCCACCAGCTAGTTCTGCTTCTACCAGCCCCATGCAGCCATCCTGTACCCTCGCAGTCACTCACTGCTGCTCCAGTCCCCCGCCGCCCGCTAGTTCTTCCTCTACCAGCCCCTGCAGCCATCCTGTGCCCTTGCAGTCTCTCACTGCTGCTCCAGTCCCACGCCGCCAGCTAGTTCTGCCTCTACCAGCCCCCTGCAGCCATCCTGTGCCCTCGTAGTCTCTCACTGCTGCTCCAGTCCCCCGCCGCCAGCTAGTTCTGCTTCTACCAGCCCCATGCAGCCATCCTGTGCCCTCGTAGTCACTGACTGCTGCTCCAGTCCCCCGCCGCCTGCTAGTTCTGCTTCTACCAGCCCCTGCAGCCATCCTGTGCCCTCGCAGTCTCTCACTGCTGCTCCAGTCCCCCGCCGCCAGCTAGTTCTGCTTCTACCAGCCCCATGCAGCCATCCTGTACCCTCGCAGTCACTCACTGCTGCTCCAGTCCCCCGCCGCCCGCTAGTTCTTCCTCTACCAGCCCCTGCAGCCATCCTGTGCCCTCGTAGTCACTCACTGCTGCTCCAGTCCCCCGCCGCCAGCTAGTTCTGCCTCTACCAGCCCCCTGCAGCCATCCTGTGCCCTCGTAGTCTCTCACTGCTGCTCCAGTCCCACGCCGCCAGCTAGTTCTGCCTCTACCAGCCCCCTGCAGCCATCCTGTGCCCTCGTAGTCTCTCACTGCTGCTCCAGTCCCCCGCCGCCAGCTAGTTCTGCTTCTACCAGCCCCTGCAGCCATCCTGTGCCCTCGCAGTCTCTCACTGCTGCTCCAGTCCCACGCCGCCAGCTAGTTCTGCCTCTACCAGCCCCCTGCAGCCATCCTGTGCCCTCGTAGTCTCTCACTGCTGCTCCAGTCCCCCGCCGCCTGCTAGTTCTGCTTCTACCAGCCCCTGCAGCCATCCTGTGCCCTTGCAGTCTCTCACTGCTGCTCCAGTCCCACGCCGCCAGCTAGTTCTGCCTCTACCAGCCCCCTGCAGCCATCCTGTGCCCTCGTAGTCTCTCACTGCTGCTCCAGTCCCCCGCCGCCAGCTAGTTCTGCTTCTACCAGCCCCATGCAGCCATCCTGTGCCCTCGTAGTCACTGACTGCTGCTCCAGTCCCCCGCCGCCTGCTAGTTCTGCTTCTACCAGCCCCTGCAGCCATCCTGTGCCCTCGCAGTCTCTCACTGCTGCTCCAGTCCCACGCCGCCAGCTAGTTCTGCCTCTACCAGCCCCCTGCAGCCATCCTGTGCCCTCGTAGTCTCTCACTGCTGCTCCAGTCCCCCACCGCCTGCTAGTTCTGCTTCTACCAGCCCCTGCAGCCATCCTGTGCCCTCGCAGTCTCTCACTGCTGCTCCAGTCCCCCGCCGCCAGCGAGTTCTGCTTCTACCAGCCCCATGCAGCCATCCTGTACCCTCGCAGTCACTCACTGCTGCTCCAGTCCCCCGCCGCCCGCTAGTTCTTCCTCTACCAGCCCCTGCAGCCATCCTGTGCCCTCGCAGTCTCTCACTGCTGCTCCAGTCCCACGCCGCCAGCTAGTTCTGCCTCTACCAGCCCCCTGCAGCCATCCTGTGCCCTCGTAGTCTCTCACTGCTGCTCCAGTCTCCCGCCGCCAGCTAGTTCTGCTTCTACCAGCCCCATGCAGCCATCCTGTGCCCTCGTAGTCACTGACTGCTGCTCCAGTCCCCCGCCGCCTGCTAGTTCTGCTTCTACCAGCCCCTGCAGCCATCCTGTGCCCTCGCAGTCTCTCACTGCTGCTCCAGTCCCACGCCGCCAGCTAGTTCTGCCTCTACCAGCCCCCTGCAGCCATCCTGTGCCCTCGTAGTCTCTCACTGCTGCTCCAGTCCCCCGCCGCCTGCTAGTTCTGCTTCTACCAGCCCCTGCAGCCATCCTGTGCCCTCGCAGTCTCTCACTGCTGCTCCAGTCCCCCGCCGCCAGCTATTTCTGCTTCTACCAGCCCCATGCAGCCATCCTGTGCCCTCGTAGTCACTGACTGCTGCTCCAGTCCCCCGCCACCAGCTAGTTCTGCTTCTACCAGCCCCATGCAGCATCCTGTGCCCTCGCAGTCACTCACTGCTGCTCCAGTCCCCCGCCGCCAGCTAGTTCTGCGTCTACCAGCCCCATGCAGCCATCCTGTGCCCTCGTAGTCGCTCACTGCTGCTGCAGTCCCCCGCCCCCAGCTAGTTCTGCTTCTACCAGCCCCATGCAGGCATCCTGTGCCCTCGTAGTCACTCACTGCTGCTCCAGCCCACGCCGCCAGCTAGTTCTGCTTCTACCAGACCCCTGCAGCCATCCTGTGCCCTCGCAGCCACTCACTGCTGCTCCAGTCCCCCGCCACCAGCTAGTTCTGCTTCTACCAGCCCCATGCAGCCATCCTGTGCCCTCGTAGTCACTCACTGCTGCTCCAGTCCCACGCCGCCAGCTAGTTCTGCTTCTACCAGCCCCATGCAGCCATCCTGTGTCCTCGCAGTCACTCACTGCTGCTCCAGTCCCCCGCCACCAGCTAGTTCTGCTTCTACCAACCCCATGCAGCCATCCTGTGCCCTCGTAGTCACTCACTGCTGCTCCGGTCCCCCGCTGCCAGCTAGTTCTGCTTCTACCAGCCCCATGCAGCCATCCTGTGCCCTCGTAGTCACTCACTGCTGCTCCAGTCCCACGCCGCCAGCTAGTTCTGCTTCTACCAGCCCCATGCAGCCATCCTGTGCCCTCGCAGTCACTCACTGCTGCTCCAGTCCCCCGCCACCAGCTAGTTCTGCTTCTACCAGCCCCATGCAGCTATCCTGTGCCCTCGCAGTCACTCACAGAGCCTCCGGTTCCCTGCCACCAGCTAGTTCTGCTTCTACCAGCCCCATGCAGCCATCCTATGCCCTCGTAGTCACTCACTGCTGCTCCAGTCCCACGCCGCCAGCTAGTTCTTCCTCTACCAGCCCCTGCAGCCATCCTGTACCCTCGTAGTCACTCACTGCTGCTCCAGTCCCCCGCCGCCTGCTAGTTCTGCTTCTACCAGCCCCATGCAGCCATCCTGTGCCCTCGTAGTCACTGACTGCTGCTCCAGTCCCCCGCCGCCTGCTAGTTCTGCTTCTACCAGCCCCTGCAGCCATCCTGTGCCCTCGCAGTCTCTCACTGCTGCTCCAGTCCCACGCCGCCAGCTAGTTCTGCCTCTACCAGCCCCCTGCAGCCATCCTGTGCCCTCGTAGTCTCTCACTGCTGCTCCAGTCCCCCGCCGCCTGCTAGTTCTGCTTCTACCAGCCCCTGCAGCCATTCTGTGCCCTCGCAGTCTCTCACTGCTGCTCCAGTCCCCCGCCACCAGCTAGTTCTGCTTCTACCAGCCCCATGCAGCCATCCTGTACCCTCGCAGTCACTCACTGCTGCTCCAGTCCCCCGCCGCCCGCTAGTTCTTCCTCTACCAGCCCCTGCAGCCATCCTGTGCCCTCGCAGTCACTCACTGCTGCTCCAGTCCCACGCCGCCAGCTAGTTCTGCCTCTACCAGCCCCCTGCAGCCATCCTGTGCCCTCGTAGTCTCTCACTGCTGCTCCAGTCCCCCGCCGCCAGCTAGTTCTGCTTCTACCAGCCCCATGCAGCCATCCTGTGCCCTCGTAGTCACTGACTGCTGCTCCAGTCCCCCGCCGCCTGCTAGTTCTGCTTCTACCAGCCCCTGCAGCCATCCTGTGCCCTCGCAGTCTCTCACTGCTGCTCCAGTCCCACGCCGCCAGCTAGTTCTGCCTCTACCAGCCCCCTGCAGCCATCCTGTGCCCTCGTAGTCTCTCACTGCTGCTCCAGTCCCCCGCCGCCAGCTAGTTCTGCTTCTACCAGCCCCATGCAGCCATCCTGTGCCCTCGTAGTCACTGACTGCTGCTCCAGTCCCCCGCCGCCTGCTAGTTCTGCTTCTACCAGCCCCTGCAGCCATCCTGTGCCCTCGCAGTCTCTCACTGCTGCTCCAGTCCCACGCCGCCAGCTAGTTCTGCCTCTACCAGCCCCCTGCAGCCATCCTGTGCCCTCGTAGTCTCTCACTGCTGCTCCAGTCCCCCTCCGCCTGCTAGTTCTGCTTCTACCAGCCCCTGCAGCCATCCTGTGCCCTCGCAGTCTCTCACTGCTGCTCCAGTCCCCCGCCGCCAGCTAGTTCTGCTTCTACCAGCCCCATGCAGCCATCCTGTGCCCTCGTAGTCACTGACTGCTGCTCCAGTCCCCCGCCGCCAGCTATTTCTGCTTCTACCAGTCCCATGCAGCCATCCTGTGCCCTCGTAGTCACTCACTGCTGCTCCAGTTCCCCTCCACCAGCTAGTTCTGCTTCTACCAGCTCCATGCAGCCATCCTGTGCCCTCGTGGTCACTCACTACTGCTCCAGTCCCCCGCCACCAGCTAGTTCTGCTTCTACCAGCCCCATGCAGCCATCCTGTGCCCTCGCAGTCACTCACTGCTGCTCCAGTCCCCCGCCACCAGCTAGTTCTGCTTCTACCAGCCCCATGCAGCCATCCTGTGCCCTCGTAGTCACTCACTGCTGCTCCAGTCCCCCGCCGCCAGCTAGTTCTGCTTCTACCAGCCCCATGCAGCCATCCTGTGCCCTCGTAGTCACTCACTGCTGCTCCAGTCCCACGCCGCCAGCTAGTTCTGCTTCTACCAGCCCCATGCAGCCATCCTGTGCCCTCGTAGTCACTCACTGCTGCTCCAGTCCCCCGCCACCAGCTAGTTCTGCTTCTACCAGCCTCATGCAGCCATCCTGTGCCCTCGCAGTCACTCACTGCTGCTCCAGTCCCCCGCCGCCAGCTAGTTCTGCTTCTACCAGCCCCATGCAGCCATCCTGTGCCCTCGTAGTCACTCACTGCTGCTGCAGTCCCCCGCCACCAGCTAGTTCTGCTTCTACCAGCCCCATGCAGCCATCCTGTGCCCTCGTAGTCACTCACTGCTGCTCCAGTACCCCGCCGCCAGCTAGTTCTGCTTCTACCAGCCCCATGCAGCCATCCTGTGCCCTCGTAGTCACTCACTGCTGCTCCAGTCCCACGCCGCCAGCTAGTTCTGCTTCTACCAGCCCCATGCAGCCATCCTGTGTCCTCGCAGTCACTCACTGCTGCTCCAGTCCCCCGCCACCAGCTAGTTCTGCTTCTACCAACCCCATGCAGCCATCCTGTGCCCTCGTAGTCACTCACTGCTGCTCCGGTCCCCCGCTGCCAGCTAGTTCTGCTTCTACCAGCCCCATGCAGCCATCCTGTGCCCTCGTAGTCACTCACTGCTGCTCCAGTCCCACGCCGCCAGCTAGTTCTGCTTCTACCAGCCCCATGCAGTCATCCTGTGCCCTCGCAGTCACTCACTGCTGCTCCAGTCCCCCGCCACCAGCTAGTTCTGCTTCTACCAGCCCCATGCAGCCATCCTGTGCCCTCGTAGTCACTCACTGCTGCTCCAGTCCCACGCCGCCAGCTAGTTCTGCTTCTACCAGCCCCCTGCAGCTATCCTGTGCCCTCGTAGTCACTCACTGCTGCTCCGGTCCCCCTCCGCCAGCTAGTTCTGCTTCTACCAGCCCCATGCAGCCATCCTGTGCCCTCGTAGTCACTCACTGCTTGCTGCTCCGGTCCCCCGCCACCAGCTAGTTCTGCTTCCACCAGCCCCATGCAGCCATCCTGTACCCTCGCAGTCACTCACTGCTGCTCCATTCCCCTGCCGCCCGCTAGTTCTTCCTCTACCAGCCCCTGCAGCCATCCTGTGCCCTCGCAGTCACTAACTGCTGCTCCAGTCCCACGCCGCCAGCTAGTTCTGCTTCTACCAGCCCCATGCAGACATCCTGTGCCCTCGTAGTCACTCACTGCTGCTCCAGTCCCCCGCCACCAGCTAGTTCTGCTTCTACCAGCCCCATGCAGCCATCCTGTGCCCTCGTAGTCACTCACTGCTGCTCCAGTCCCCCACCGCCAGCTAGTTCTGCATCTACCAGCCCCCTGCAGCCTTCCCGTGCCCTCGTAGTCACTCACTGCTGCTCCAGTCTCCCGCTGCCAGCTTGTTCTGCTTCTACCAGCCCTATGCAGCCATCCTGTGCCCTCGTCACTCACTGCGGCTCCAGTCCCACGCCGCCAGCTAGTTCTGCTTCTTCTAGCCCCATGCAGCCATCCTGTACCCTCGCAGTCACTCACTGCTGCTCCAGTCCCCCGCCGCCCGCTAGTTCTGCTTCTACCAGCCCCCTGCAGCCATCCTGTGCCCTCGTAGTCTCTCACTGCTGCTCCAGTCCCCCGCCGCCAGCTAGTTCTGCTTCTACCAGCCCCATGCAGCCATCCTGTGCCCTCGTAGTCACTCACTGCTGCTCCAGTCCCACGCCGCCAGCTAGTTCTGCCTCTACCAGCCCCCTGCAGCCATCCTGTGCCCTCGTAGTCTCTCACTGCTGCTCCAGTCCCCCGCCGCCAGCTAGTTCTGCTTCTACCAGCCCCATGCAGCCATCCTGTGCCCTCGTAGTCACTGACTGCTGCTCCAGTCCCCCGCCGCCTGCTAGTTCTGCTTCTACCAGCCCCTGCAGCCATCCTGTGCCCTCGCAGTCTCTCACTGCTGCTCCAGTCCCACGCCGCCAGCTAGTTCTGCCTCTACCAGCCCCCTGCAGCCATCCTGTGCCCTCGTAGTCTCTCACTGCTGCTCCAGTCCCCCGCCGCCAGCTAGTTCTGCTTCTACCAGCCCCATGCAGCCATCCTGTGCCCTCGTAGTCACTGACTGCTGCTCCAGTCCCCCGCCGCCTGCTAGTTCTGCTTCTACCAGCCCCTGCAGCCATCCTGTGCCCTCGCAGTCTCTCACTGCTGCTCCAGTCCCACGCCGCCAGCTAGTTCTGCCTCTACCAGCCCCCTGCAGTCATCCTGTGCCCTCGTAGTCTCTCACTGCTGCTCCAGTCCCCCGCCGCCTGCTAGTTCTGCTTCTACCAGCCCCTGCAGCCATCCTGTGCCCTCGCAGTCTCTCACTGCTGCTCCGGTCCCACGCCGCCAGCTAGTTCTGCCTCTACCAGCCCCCTGCAGCCATCCTGTGCCCTCGTAGTCACTCACTGCTGCTCCAGTCCCCCGCCGCCAGCTAGTTCTGCTTCTACCAGCCCCATGCAGCCATCCTGTGCCCTCGCAGTCACTCACTGCTGCTCCAGTCCCCCGCCGCCAGCTAGTTCTGCTTCTACCAGCCCCATGCAGCCATCCTGTGCCCTTGTAGTCACTCACTGCTGCTGCAGTCCCCCGCCACCAGCTAGTTCTGCTTCTACCAGCCCCATGCAGCCATCCTGTGCCCTCGTAGTCACTCACTGCTGCTCCAGTCCCCCGCCACCAGCTAGTTCTGCTTCTACCAGCCCCATGCAGCCATCCTGTGCCCTCGTAGTCACTCACTGCTGCTCCAGTACCCCGCCGCCAGCTAGTTCTGCTTCTACCAGCCCCATGCAGCCATCCTGTGCCCTCGTAGTCACTCACTGCTGCTCCAGTCCCACGCCGCCAGCTAGTTCTGCTTCTACCAGCCCCATGCAGCCATCCTGTGTCCTCGCAGTCACTCACTGCTGCTCCAGTCCCCCGCCACCAGCTAGTTCTGCTTCTACCAACCCCATGCAGCCATCCTGTGCCCTCGTAGTCACTCACTGCTGCTCCGGTCCCCCGCTGCCAGCTAGTTCTGCTTCTACCAGCCCCATGCAGCCATCCTGTGCCCTCGTAGTCACTCACTGCTGCTCCAGTCCCACGCCGCCAGCTAGTTCTGCTTCTACCAGCCCCATGCAGTCATCCTGTGCCCTCGCAGTCACTCACTGCTGCTCCAGTCCCCCGCCACCAGCTAGTTCTGCTTCTACCAGCCCCATGCAGCCATCCTGTGCCCTCGTAGTCACTCACTGCTGCTCCAGTCCCACGCCGCCAGCTAGTTCTGCTTCTACCAGCCCCATGCAGCTATCCTGTGCCCTCGCAGTCACTCACAGAGCCTCCGGTTCCCTGCCACCAGCTAGTTCTGCTTCTACCAGCCCCATGCAGCCATCCTGTGCCCTCGTAGTCACTCACTGCTGCTCCATTCCCCTGCCGCCCGCTAGTTCTTCCTCTACCAGCCCCTGCAGCCATCCTGTGCCCTCGCAGTTACTAACTGCTGCTCCAGTCCCACGCCGCCAGCTAGTTCTGCTTCTACCAGCCCCATGCAGACATCCTGTGCCCTCGTAGTCACTCACTGCTGCTCCAGTCCCCCGCCACCAGCTAGTTCTGCTTCTACCAGCCCCATGCAGCCATCCTGTGCCCTCGTAGTCACTCACTGCTGCTCCAGTCCTTCGCCGCCAGCTAGTTCTGCTTCTACCAGCCCCCTGCAGCCGTCCCGTGCCCTCGTAGTCACTCACTGCTGCTCCAGTCCCCCACCGCCAGCTAGTTCTGCATCTACCAGCCCCCTGCAGCCTTCCCGTGCCCTCGTAGTCACTCACTGCTGCTCCAGTCTCCCGCTGCCAGCTTGTTCTGCTTCTACCAGCCCTATGCAGCCATCCTGTGCCCTCGTCACTCACTGCGGCTCCAGTCCCACGCCGCCAGCTAGTTCTGCTTCTTCTAGCCCCATGCAGCCATCCTGTGCCCTCGTAGTCACCCACTGCTGCTCCAGTCCCACGCCGCCAGCTAGTTCTGCTTCTACTAGCCCCATGCAGCCATCCTGTGCCCTCGTAGTCACTCACTGCTGCTCCAGTCCCACGCCACCAGCTAGTTCTGATTCTACTAGCTTCATGCAGCCATCCTGTGCCCTCGTAGTCTCTCATTGCTGCTCCAGTCCCACGCCGCCAGCTAGTTCTGCTTCTACTAGCCCCATGCAGCCATCCTGTGCCCTCGCAGTCACTCACAGCTGCTCCAGTCCCCAGCCGCCAGCTAGTTCTGCTTCTACCAGCCCCCTGCAGCCATCCTGTGCCCTCGTAGTCACTCACTGCTGCTCCAGTCCCACGCCGCCAGCTAGTTCTGCTTCTACCAGCCCCATGCAGTCATCCTGTGCCCTCGCAGTCACTCACTGCTGCTCCAGTCCCCCGCCACCAGCTAGTTCTGCTTCTACCAGCCCCATGCAGCCATCCTGTGCCCTCGTAGTCACTCACTGCTGCTCCAGTCCCACGCCGCCAGCTAGTTCTGCTTCTACCAGCCCCATGCAGCTATCCTGTGCCCTCGCAGTCACTCACAGAGCCTCCGGTTCCCTGCCACCAGCTAGTTCTGCTTCTACCAGCCCCATGCAGCCATCCTGTGCCCTCGTAGTCACTCACTGCTGCTCCGGTCCCCCGCCACCAGCTAGTTCTGCTTCCACCAGCCCCATGCAGCCATCCTGTACCCTCGCAGTCACTCACTGCTGCTCCATTCCCCTGCCGCCCGCTAGTTCTTCCTCTACCAGCCCCTGCAGCCATCCTGTACCCTCGCAGTCACTAACTGCTGCTCCAGTCCCCCACCGCCAGCTAGTTCTGCATCTACCAGCCCCCTGCAGCCTTCCCGTGCCCTCGTAGTCACTCACTGCTGCTCCAGTCTCCCGCTGCCAGCTTGTTCTGCTTCTACCAGCCCTATGCAGCCATCCTGTGCCCTCGTCACTCACTGCGGCTCCAGTCCCACGCCGCCAGCTAGTTCTGCTTCTTCTAGCCCCATGCAGCCATCCTGTGCCCTCGTAGTCACCCACTGCTGCTCCAGTCCCACGCCGCCAGCTAGTTCTGCTTCTACTAGCCCCATGCAGCCATCCTGTGCCCTCGTAGTCACTCACTGCTGCTCCAGTCCCACGCCGCCAGCTAGTTCTGATTCTACTAGCTTCATGCAGCCATCCTGTGCCCTCGTAGTCTCTCATTGCTGCTCCAGTCCCACACCGCCAGCTAGTTCTGCTTCTACTAGCCCCATGCAGCCATCCTGTGCCCTCGCAGTCACTCACAGCTGCTCCAGTCCCCAGCCGCCAGCTAGTTCTGCTTCTACCAGCCCCCTGCAGCCATCCTGTGCCCTCGTAGTCACTCACTGCTGCTCCAGTCCCCCGCCGCCAGCTAGTTCTGCTTCTACCAGCCCCATGCAGCCATCCTGTGCCCTCGTAGTCACTGACTGCTGCTCCAGTCCCCCGCCGCCAGCTAGTTCTGCGTCTACCAACCCCATGCAGCCATCCTGTGCCCTCGTAGTCACTCACTGCTGCTCCGGTCCCCCGCTGCCAGCTAGTTCTGCTTCTACCAGCCCCATGCAGCCATCCTGTGCCCTCGTAGTCACTCACTGCTGCTCCAGTCCCACGCCGCCAGCTAGTTCTGCTTCTACCAGCCCCATGCAGTCATCCTGTGCCCTCGCAGTCACTCACTGCTGCTCCAGTCCCCCGCCACCAGCTAGTTCTGCTTCTACCAGCCCCATGCAGCCATCCTGTGCCCTCGTAGTCACTCACTGCTGCTCCAGTCCCACGCCGCCAGCTAGTTCTGCTTCTACCAGCCCCATGCAGCTATCCTGTGCCCTCGCAGTCACTCACAGAGCCTCCGGTTCCCTGCCACCAGCTAGTTCTGCTTCTACTAGCCCCATGCAGCCATCCTGTGCCCTCGTAGTCACTCACTGCTGCTCCGGTCCCCCGCCACCAGCTAGTTCTGCTTCCACCAGCCCCATGCAGCCATCCTGTACCCTCGCAGTCACTCACTGCTGCTCCATTCCCCTGCCGCCCGCTAGTTCTTCCTCTACCAGCCCCTGCAGCCATCCTGTGCCCTCGCAGTCACTAACTGCTGCTCCAGTCCCACGCCGCCAGCTAGTTCTGCTTCTACCAGCCCCATGCAGACATCCTGTGCCCTCGTAGTCACTCACTGCTGCTCCAGTCCCCCACCGCCAGCTAGTTCTGCTTCTACCAGCCCTATGCAGCCATCCTGTGCCCTCGTCACTTACTGCGGCTCCAGTCCCACGCCGCCAGCTAGTTCTGCTTCTTCTAGCCCCATGCAGCCATCCTGTGCCCTCGCAATCACCCACTGCTGCTCCAGTCCCACGCCGCCAGCTAGTTCTGCTTCTACCAGCCCCATGCAGCTATCCTGTGCCCTGCCAGTCACTCACAGAGCCTCCGGTTCCCTGCCACCAGCTAGTTCTACTTCTACCAGCCCCATGCAGCCATCCTGTGCCCTCGTAGTCAGTCACTGCTGCTCCAGTCCCCTGCCACCAGCTAGTTCTGCCTCTACCAGCCCCCTGCAGCCATCCTGTGCCCTCGTAGTCTCTCACTGCTGCTCCAGTCCCCCGCCGCCTGCTAGTTCTGCTTCTACCAGCCCCTGCAGCCATTCTGTGCCCTCGCAGTCTCTCACTGCTGCTCCAGCCCCCCTGCCAGCTTGTTCTGCTTCTACCAGCCCCATGCAGCCATCCTGTACCCTCGCAGTCACTCACTGCTGCTCCAGTCCCCCGCCGCCCGCTAGTTCTTCCTCTACCAGCCCCTGCAGCCATCCTGTGCCCTCGCAGTCTCTCACTGCTGCTCCAGTCCCACGCCGCCAGCTAGTTCTGCCTCTACCAGCCCCATGCAGCCATCCTGTGCCCTCGTAGTCTCTCACTGCTGCTCCAGTCCCCCGCCGCCAGCTAGTTCTGCTTCTACCAGCCCCATGCAGCCATCCTGTGCCCTCGCAGTCACTCACTGCTGCTCCAGTCCCCCGCCGCCAGCTAGTTCTGCTTCTACCAGCCCCCCCCCTGCAGCCGTCCTGTGCCCTCGTAGTCTCTCACTGCTGCTCCAGTCTTCCGCCACCAGCTAGTTCTGCTTCTACCAGCCCCATGCAGCATCCTGTTCCCTCGTAGTCACTCACTGCTGCTCCAGTCCCCCGCCGCCAGCTAGTTCTGCTTCTACCAGCCCCATGCAGCCATCCTGTGCCCTCGTAGTCACTGACTGCTGCTCCAGTCCCCCGCCGCCTGCTAGTTCTGCTTCTACCAGCCCCTGCAGCCATCCTGTGCCCTCGCAGTCTCTCACTGCTGCTCCAGTCCCAAGCCGCCAGCTAGTTCTGCCTCTACCAGCCCCCTGCAGCCATCCTGTGCCCTCGTAGTCACTCACTGCTGCTCCAGTCCCCCTTTGCCTGCTAGTTCTGCTTCTACCAGCCCCTGCAGCCATCCTGTGCCCTCGCAGTCTCTCACTGCTGCTCCAGTCCCCCGCCGCCAGCTAGTTCTGCTTCTACCAGCCCCATGCAGCCATCCTGTGCCCTCGTAGTCACTGACTGCTGCTCCAGTCCCCCGCCGCCAGCTAGTTCTGCTTCTACCAGCCCCATGCAGGCATCCTGTGCCCTCGTAGTCACTCACTGCTGCTCCAGTCCCCCGCCGCCAGCTAGTTCTGCTTCTACCAGCCCCATGCAGCCATCCTGTGCCCTCATAGTCACTCACTGCTGCTCCAGTCCCCCGCCGCCAGCTAGTTCTGCTTCTACCAGCCCCATGCAGCCATCCTGTGCCCTCGTAGTCACTCACTGCTGCTGCAGTCCCCCGCCCCCAGCTAGTTCTGCTTCTACCAGCCCCATGCAGCCATCCTGTGCCCTCGTAGTCACTCACTGCTGCTCCAGTCCCACGCCGCCAGCTAGTTCTGCTTCTACCAGCCCCATGCAGCCATCCTGTGCCCTCGTAGTCACTCACTGCTGCTCCGGTCCCCCGCTGCCAGCTAGTTCTGCTTCTACCAGCCCCATGCAGCCATCCTGTGCCCTCGTAGTCACTCACTGCTGCTCCAGTCCCCCACCACCAGCTAGTTCTGCTTCTACCAGCCCCATGCAGCCATCCTGTGCCCTCGTAGTCACTCACTGCTGCTCCAGTCCCCCGCCGCCAGCTAGTTCTGCTTCCACCAGCCCCATGCAGTCATCCTGTGCCCTCGCAGTCACTCACTGCTGCTCCAGTCCCCCGCCACCAGCTAGTTCTGCTTCTACCAGCCCCATGCAGCCATCCTGTGCCCTCGTAGTCACTCACTGCTGCTCCAGTCCCACGCCGCCAGCTAGTTCTGCTTCTACCAGCCCCATGCAGACATCCTGTGCCCTCGTAGTCACTCACTGCTGCTCCAGTCCCCCACCGCCAGCTAGTTCTGCTTCTACCAGCCCTATGCAGCCATCCTGTGCCCTCGTCACTTACTGCGGCTCCAGTCCCACGCCGCCAGCTAGTTCTGCTTCTTCTAGCCCCATGCAGCCATCCTGTGCCCTCGCAATCACCCACTGCTGCTCCAGTCCCACGCCGCCAGCTAGTTCTGCTTCTACCAGCCCCATGCAGCTATCCTGTGCCCTGCCAGTCACTCACAGAGCCTCCGGTTCCCTGCCACCAGCTAGTTCTACTTCTACCAGCCCCATGCAGCCATCCTGTGCCCTCGTAGTCAGTCACTGCTGCTCCAGTCCCCTGCCACCAGCTAGTTCTGCCTCTACCAGCCCCCTGCAGCCATCCTGTGCCCTCGTAGTCTCTCACTGCTGCTCCAGTCCCCCGCCGCCTGCTAGTTCTGCTTCTACCAGCCCCTGCAGCCATTCTGTGCCCTCGCAGTCTCTCACTGCTGCTCCAGCCCCCCTGCCAGCTTGTTCTGCTTCTACCAGCCCCATGCAGCCATCCTGTACCCTCGCAGTCACTCACTGCTGCTCCAGTCCCCCGCCGCCCGCTAGTTCTTCCTCTACCAGCCCCTGCAGCCATCCTGTGCCCTCGCAGTCTCTCACTGCTGCTCCAGTCCCACGCCGCCAGCTAGTTCTGCCTCTACCAGCCCCATGCAGCCATCCTGTGCCCTCGTAGTCTCTCACTGCTGCTCCAGTCCCCCGCCGCCAGCTAGTTCTGCTTCTACCAGCCCCATGCAGCCATCCTGTGCCCTCGCAGTCACTCACTGCTGCTCCAGTCCCCCGCCGCCAGCTAGTTCTGCTTCTACCAGCCCCCCCCCTGCAGCCGTCCTGTGCCCTCGTAGTCTCTCACTGCTGCTCCAGTCTTCCGCCACCAGCTAGTTCTGCTTCTACCAGCCCCATGCAGCATCCTGTTCCCTCGTAGTCACTCACTGCTGCTCCAGTCCCCCGCCGCCAGCTAGTTCTGCTTCTACCAGCCCCATGCAGCCATCCTGTGCCCTCGTAGTCACTGACTGCTGCTCCAGTCCCCCGCCGCCTGCTAGTTCTGCTTCTACCAGCCCCTGCAGCCATCCTGTGCCCTCGCAGTCTCTCACTGCTGCTCCAGTCCCAAGCCGCCAGCTAGTTCTGCCTCTACCAGCCCCCTGCAGCCATCCTGTGCCCTCGTAGTCACTCACTGCTGCTCCAGTCCCCCTTTGCCTGCTAGTTCTGCTTCTACCAGCCCCTGCAGCCATCCTGTGCCCTCGCAGTCTCTCACTGCTGCTCCAGTCCCCCGCCGCCAGCTAGTTCTGCTTCTACCAGCCCCATGCAGCCATCCTGTGCCCTCGTAGTCACTGACTGCTGCTCCAGTCCCCCGCCGCCAGCTAGTTCTGCTTCTACCAGCCCCATGCAGGCATCCTGTGCCCTCGTAGTCACTCACTGCTGCTCCAGTCCCCCGCCGCCAGCTAGTTCTGCTTCTACCAGCCCCATGCAGCCATCCTGTGCCCTCATAGTCACTCACTGCTGCTCCAGTCCCCCGCCGCCAGCTAGTTCTGCTTCTACCAGCCCCATGCAGCCATCCTGTGCCCTCGTAGTCACTCACTGCTGCTGCAGTCCCCCGCCCCCAGCTAGTTCTGCTTCTACCAGCCCCATGCAGCCATCCTGTGCCCTCGTAGTCACTCACTGCTGCTCCAGTCCCACGCCGCCAGCTAGTTCTGCTTCTACCAGCCCCATGCAGCCATCCTGTGCCCTCGTAGTCACTCACTGCTGCTCCGGTCCCCCGCTGCCAGCTAGTTCTGCTTCTACCAGCCCCATGCAGCCATCCTGTGCCCTCGTAGTCACTCACTGCTGCTCCAGTCCCCCACCACCAGCTAGTTCTGCTTCTACCAGCCCCATGCAGCCATCCTGTGCCCTCGTAGTCACTCACTGCTGCTCCAGTCCCCCGCCGCCAGCTAGTTCTGCTTCCACCAGCCCCATGCAGTCATCCTGTGCCCTCGCAGTCACTCACTGCTGCTCCAGTCCCCCGCCACCAGCTAGTTCTGCTTCTACCAGCCCCATGCAGCCATCCTGTGCCCTCGTAGTCACTCACTGCTGCTCCAGTCCCACGCCGCCAGCTAGTTCTGCTTCTACCAGCCCCATGCAGCTATCCTGTGCCCTCGCAGTCACTCACAGAGCCTCCGGTTCCCTGCCACCAGCTAGTTCTGCTTCTACCAGCCCCATGCAGCCATCCTGTGCCCTCGTAGTCACTCACTGCTGCTCCGGTCCCCCGCCACCAGCTAGTTCTGCTTCCACCAGCCCCATGCAGCCATCCTGTACCCTCGCAGTCACTCACTGCTGCTCCATTACCCTGCCGCCCGCTAGTTCTTCCTCTACCAGCCCCTGCAGCCATCCTGTGCCCTCGCAGTCACTAACTGCTGCTCCAGTCCCACGCCGCCAGCTAGTTCTGCTTCTACCAGCCCCATGCAGACATCCTGTGCCCTCGTAGTCACTCACTGCTGCTCCAGTCCCCCACCGCCAGCTAGTTCTGCATCTACCAGCCCCCTGCAGCCTTCCCGTGCCCTCGTAGTCACTCACTGCTGCTCCAGTCTCCCGCTGCCAGCTTGTTCTGCTTCTACCAGCCCTATGCAGCCATCCTGTGCCCTCGTCACTCACTGCGGCTCCAGTCCCACGCCGCCAGCTAGTTCTGCTTCTTCTAGCCCCATGCAGCCATCCTGTGCCCTCGTAGTCACCCACTGCTGCTCCAGTCCCACGCCGCCAGCTAGTTCTGCTTCTACTAGCCCCATGCAGCCATCCTGTGCCCTCGTAGTCACTCACTGCTGCTCCAGTCCCCCTCCGCCAGCTAGTTCTGCTTCTACCAGCCCCCTGCAGCCATCCTGTGCCCTCGTAGTCACTCACTGCTGCTCCAGTCCCACGCCGCCAGCTAGTTTTGATTCTACTAGCTTCATGCAGCCATCCTGTGCCCTCGTAGTCTCTCATTGCTGCTCCAGTCCCACGCCGCCAGCTAGTTCTGCTTCTACTAGCCCCATGCAGCCATCCTGTGCCCTCGCAGTTACTCACAGCTGCTCCAGTCCCCAGCCGCCAGCTAGTTCTGCTTCTACCAGCCCCCTGCAGCCATCCTGTGCCCTCGTAGTCACTCACTGCTGCTCCAGTCCCACGCCGCCAGCTAGTTCTGCTTCTACTAGCCCCATGCAGCCATCCTGTGCCCTCGTAGTCACTCACTGCTGCTCCAGTCCCCCGCCGCCTGCTAGTTCTGCTTCTACCAGCCCCTGCAGCCATCCTGTGCCCTCGCAGTCTCTCACTGCTGCTCCAGTCCCCCGCCGCCAGCTAGTTCTGCTTCTACCAGCCCCATGCAGCCATCCTGTGCCCTCGTAGTCACTGACTGCTGCTCCAGTCCCCCGCCGCCAGCTAGTTCTGCGTCTACCAGCCCCATGCAGCCATCCTGTGCCCTCGCAGTCACTCACTGCTGCTCCAGTCCCCCGCCGCCAGCTAGTTCTGCTTCTACCAGCCCCATGCAGCCATCCTGTGCCCTCGTAGTCACTCACTGCTGCTGCAGTCCCCCGCCCCCAGCTAGTTCTGCTTCTACCAGCCCCATGCAGCCATCCTGTGCCCTCGTAGTCACTCACTGCTGCTCCAGTCCCACGCCGCCAGCTAGTTCTGCTTCTACCAGCCCCATGCAGCCATCCTGTGTCCTCGCAGTCACTCACTGCTGCTCCAGTCCCCCGCCACCAGCTAGTTCTGCTTCTACCAACCCCATGCAGCCATCCTGTGCCCTCGTAGTCACTCACTGCTGCTCCGATCCCCCGCTGCCAGCTAGTTCTGCTTCTACCAGCCCCATGCAGCCATCCTGTGCCCTCGTAGTCACTCACTGCTGCTCCAGTCCCACGCCGCCAGCTAGTTCTTCTTCTACCAGCCCCATGCAGTCATCCTGTGCCCTCGCAGTCACTCACTGCTGCTCCAGTCCCCCGCCACCAGCTAGTTCTGCTTCTACCAGCCTCATGCAGCCATCCAGTGCCCTCGTAGTCACTCACTGCTGCTCCAGTCCCACGCCGCCAGCTAGTTCTGCTTCTACCAGCCCCATGCAGCTATCCTGTGCCCTCGCAGTCACTCACAGAGCCTCCGGTTCCCTGCCACCAGCTAGTTCTGCTTCTACTAGCCCCATGCAGCCATCCTGTGCCCTCGTAGTCACTCACTGCTGCTCCGGTCCCCCGCCACCAGCTAGTTCTGCTTCCACCAGCCCCATGCAGCCATCCTGTACCCTCGCAGTCACTCACTGCTGCTCCATTCCCCTGCCGCCCGCTAGTTCTTCCTCTACCAGCCCCTGCAGCCATCCTGTGCCCTCGCAGTCACTAACTGCTGCTCCAGTCCCACGCCGCCAGCTAGTTCTGCTTCTACCAGCCCCATGCAGACATCCTGTGCCCTCGTAGTCACTCACTGCTGCTCCAGTCCCCCACCGCCAGCTAGTTCTGCATCTACCAGCCCCCTGCAGCCGTCCCGTGCGCTCGTAGTCACTCACTGCTGCTCCAGTCTCCCGCTGCCAGCTAGTTCTGCTTTTACCAGCCCTATGCAGCCATCCTGTGCCCTCGTCACTTACTGCGGCTCCAGTCCCACGCCGCCAGCTAGTTCTGCTTCTTCTAGCCCCATGCAGCCATCCTGTGCCCTCGCAGTCACCCACTGCTGCTCCAGTCCCACGCCGCCAGCTAGTTCTGCTTCTACCAGCCCCATGCAGCTATCCTGTGCCCTCGCAGTCACTCACAGAGCCTCCGGTTCCCTGCCACCAGCTAGTTCTGCTTCTACCAGCCCCATGCAGCCATCCTGTGCCCTCGTAGTCACTCACTGCTGCTCCAGTCCCCCGCCACCAGCTAGTTCTGCCTCTACCAGCCCCCTGCAGCCATCCTGTGCCCTCGTAGTCTCTCACTGCTGCTCCAGTCCCCCGCCGCCTGCTAGTTCTGCTTCTACCAGCCCCTGCAGCCATTCTGTGCCCTCGCAGTCTCTCACTGCTGCTCCAGCCCCCCTGCCAGCTTGTTCTGCTTCTACCAGCCCCATGCAGCCATCCTGTACCCTCGCAGTCACTCACTGCTGCTCCAGTCCCCCGCCGCCCGCTAGTTCTTCCTCTACCAGCCCCTGCAGCCATCCTGTGCCCTCGCAGTCTCTCACTGCTGCTCCAGTCCCACGCCGCCAGCTAGTTCTGCCTCTACCAGCCCCCTGCAGCCATCCTGTGCCCTCGTAGTCTCTCACTGCTGCTCCAGTCCCCCGCCGCCAGCTAGTTCTGCTTCTACCAGCCCCATGCAGCCATCCTGTGCCCTCGTAGTCACTGACTGCTGCTCCAGTCCCCCGCCGCCTGCTAGTTCTGCTTCTACCAGCCCCTGCAGCCATCCTGTGCCCTCGCAGTCTCTCACTGCTGCTCCAGTCCCACACCGCCAGCTAGTTCTGCCTCTACCAGCCCCCTGCAGCCATCCTGTGCCCTCGTAGTCTCTCACTGCTGCTCCAGTCCCCCTCCGCCTGCTAGTTCTGCTTCTACCAGCCCCTGCAGCCATCCTGTGCCCTCGCAGTCTCTCACTGCTGCTCCAGTCCCCCGCCGCCAGCTAGTTCTGCTTCTACCAGCCCCATGCAGCCATCCTGTGCCCTCGCAGTCACTCACTGCTGCTCCAGTCCCCCGCCACCAGCTATTTCTGCGTCTACCAGCCTCATGCAGCCATCCTGTGCCCTCGCAGTCACTCACTGCTGCTGCAGTCCCCCGCCCCCAGCTAGTTCTGCTTCTACCAGCCCCATGCAGCCATCCTGTGCCCTCGCAGTCACTCACTGCTGCTCCAGTCCCACGCCGCCAGCTAGTTCTGCTTCTACCAGCCCCATGCAGCCATTCTGTGTCCTCGCAGTCACTCACTGCTGCTCCAGTCCCCCGCCACCAGCTAGTTCTGCTTCTACCAGCCCCATGCAGCCATCCTGTGCCCTCGTAGTCACTCACTGCTGCTCCAGTCCCACGCCGCCAGCTAGTTCTGCTTCTACCAGCCCCATGCAGTCATCCTGTGCCCTCGCAGTCACTCACTGCTGCTCCAGTCCCCCGCCACCAGCTAGTTCTGCTTCTACCAGCCCCATGCAGCCATCCTGTGCCCTCGTAGTCACTCACTGCTGCTCCAGTCCTACGCCGCCAGCTAGTTCTGCTTCTACCAGCCCCATGCAGCTATCCTGTGCCCTCGCAGTCACTCACAGAGCCTCCGGTTCCCTGCCACCAGCTAGTTCTGCTTCTACCAGCCCCATGCAGCCATCCTGTGCCCTCGTAGTCACTCACTGCTGCTCCGGTCCCCCGCCACCAGCTAGTTCTGCTTCCACCAGCCCCATGCAGCCATCCTGTACCCTCGCAGTCACTCACTGCTGCTCGATTCCCCTGCCGCCCGCTAGTTCTTCCTCTACCAGCCCCTGCAGCCATCCTGTGCCCTCGCAGTCACTAACTGCTGCTCCAGTCCCACGCCGCCAGCTAGTTCTGCTTCTACCAGCCCCATGCAGACATCCTGTGCCCTCGTAGTCACTCACTGCTGCTCCAGTCCCCCACCGCCAGCTAGTTCTGCATCTACCAGCCCCCTGCAGCCTTCCCGTGCCCTCATAGTCACTCACTGCTGCTCCAGTCTCCCGCTGCCAGCTTGTTCTGCTTCTACCAGCCCTATGCAGCCATCCTGTGCCCTCGTCACTCACTGCGGCTCCAGTCCCACGCCGCCAGCTAGTTCTGCTTCTTCTAGCCCCATGCAGCCATCCTGTGCCCTCGTAGTCACCCACTGCTGCTCCAGTCCCACGCCGCCAGCTAGTTCTGCTTCTACTAGCCCCATGCAGCCATCCTGTGCCCTCGTAGTCACTCACTGCTGCTCCAGTCCCCCTCCGCCAGCTAGTTCTGCTTCTACCAGCCCCCTGCAGCCATCCTGTGCCCTCGTAGTCACTCACTGCTGCTCCAGTCCCACGCCGCCAGCTAGTTCTGATTCTACTAGCTTCATGCAGCCATCCTGTGCCCTCGTAGTCTCTCATTGCTGCTCCAGTCCCACGCCGCCAGCTAGTTCTGCTTCTACTAGCCCCATGCAGCCATCCTGTGCCCTCGCAGTCACTCACAGCTGCTCCAGTCCCCAGCCGCCAGCTAGTTCTGCTTCTACCAGCCCCCTGCAGCCATCCTGTGCCCTCGTAGTCACTCACTGCTGCTCCAGTCCCCCGCCGCCAGCTAGTTCTGCTTCTACTAGCCCCATGCAGCCATCCTGTGCCCTCGTAGTCACTCACTGCTGCTCCAGTCCCCCGCCGCCTGCTAGTTCTGCTTCTACCAGCCCCTGCAGCCATCCTGTGCCCTCGCAGTCTCTCACTGCTGCTCCAGTCCCCCGCCGCCAGCTAGTTCTGCTTCTACCAGCCCCATGCAGCCATCCTGTGCCATCGTAGTCACTGACTGCTGCTCCAGTCCCCCGCCGCCAGCTAGTTCTGCTTCTACCAGCCCCATGCAGCCATCCTGTGCCCTCGTAGTCACTGACTGCTGCTCCAGTCCCCCGCCGCCAGCTAGTTCTGCGTCTACCAGCCCCATGCAGCCATCCTGTGCCCTCGCAGTCACTCACTGCTGCTCCAGTCCCCCGCCCCCAGCTAGTTCTGCTTCTACCAGCCCCATGCAGCCATCCTGTGCCCTCGTAGTCACTCACTGCTGCTCCAGTCCCACGCCGCCAGCTAGTTCTGCTTCTACCAGCCCCATGCAGCCATCCTGTGTCCTCGCAGTCACTCACTGCTGCTCCAGTCCCCCGCCACCAGCTAGTTCTGCTTCTACCAACCCCATGCAGCCATCCTGTGCCCTCGTAGTCACTCACTGCTGCTCCGATCCCCCGCTGCCAGCTAGTTCTGCTTCTACCAGCCCCATGCAGCCATCCTGTGCCCTCGTAGTCACTCACTGCTGCTCCAGTCCCACGCCGCCAGCTAGTTCTTCTTCTACCAGCCCCATGCAGTCATCCTGTGCCCTCGCAGTCACTCACTGCTGCTCCAGTCCCCCGCCACCAGCTAGTTCTGCTTCTACCAGCCTCATGCAGCCATCCAGTGCCCTCGTAGTCACTCACTGCTGCTCCAGTCCCACGCCGCCAGCTAGTTCTGCTTCTACCAGCCCCATGCAGCTATCCTGTGCCCTCGCAGTCACTCACAGAGCCTCCGGTTCCCTGCCACCAGCTAGTTTTGCTTCTACTAGCCCCATGCAGCCATCCTGTGCCCTCGTAGTCACTCACTGCTGCTCCGGTCCCCCGCCACCAGCTAGTTCTGCTTCCACCAGCCCCATGCAGCCATCCTGTACCCTCGCAGTCACTCACTGCTGCTCCATTCCCCTGCCGCTCGCTAGTTCTTCCTCTACCAGCCCCTGCAGCCATCCTGTGCCCTCGCAGTCACTAACTGCTGCTCCAGTCCCACGCCGCCAGCTAGTTCTGCTTCTACCAGCCCCATGCAGACATCCTGTGCCCTCGTAGTCACTCACTGCTGCTCCAGTCCCCCACCGCCAGCTAGTTCTGCATCTACCAGCCCCCTGCAGCCGTCCCGTGCCCTCGTAGTCACTCACTGCTGCTCCAGTCTCCCGCTGCCAGCTAGTTCTGCTTCTACCAGCCCTATGCAGCCATCCTGTGCCCTCGTCACTTACTGCGGCTCCAGTCCCACGCCGCCAGCTAGTTCTGCTTCTTCTAGCCCCATGCAGCCATCCTGTGCCCTCGCAGTCACCCACTGCTGCTCCAGTCCCACGCCGCCAGCTAGTTCTGCTTCTACCAGCCCCATGCAGCTATCCTGTGCCCTCGCAGTCACTCACAGAGCCTCCGGTTCCCTGCCACCAGCTAGTTCTGCTTCTACCAGCCCCATGCAGCCATCCTGTGCCCTCGTAGTCACTCACTGCTGCTCCAGTCCCCCGCCACCAGCTAGTTCTGCTTCTACCAGCCCCATGCAGCCATCCTGTGCCCTCGTAGTCTCTCACTGCTGCTCCAGTCCCCCGCCGCCAGCTAGTTCTGCTTCTACCAGCCCCATGCAGCCATCCTGTGCCCTCGTAGTCACTGACTGCTGCTCCAGTCCCCCGCCGCCTGCTAGTTCTGCTTCTACCAGCCCCTGCAGCCATCCTGTGCCCTCGCAGTCTCTCACTGCTGCTCCAGTCCCACGCCGCCAGCTAGTTCTGCCTCTACCAGCCCCCTGCAGCCATCCTGTGCCCTCGTAGTCTCTCACTGCTGCTCCAGTCCCCCTCCGCCTGCTAGTTCTGCTTCTACCAGCCCCTGCAGCCATCCTGTGCCCTCGCAGTCTCTCACTGCTGCTCCAGTCCCCCGCCGCCAGCTAGTTCTGCTTCTACCAGCCCCATGCAGCCATCCTGTGCCCTCGTAGTCACTGACTGCTGCTCCAGTCCCCCGCCGCCAGCTATTTCTGCGTCTACCAGCCTCATGCAGCCATCCTGTGCCCTCGCAGTCACTCACTGCTGCTGCAGTCCCCCGCCCCCAGCTAGTTCTGCTTCTACCAGCCCCATGCAGCCATCCTGTGCCCTCGCAGTCACTCACTGCTGCTCCAGTCCCACGCCGCCAGCTAGTTCTGCTTCTACCAGCCCCATGCAGCCATCCTGTGTCCTCGCAGTCACTCACTGCTGCTCCAGGCCCCCGCCACCAGCTAGTTCTGCTTCTACCAGCCCCATGCAGCCATCCTGTGCCCTCGTAGTCACTCACTGCTGCTCCAGTCCCCCGCCGCCAGCTAGTTCTGCTTCTACCTGCCCCAAGCTGCCATCCTGTGCCCTCGTAGTCACTCACTGCTGCTCCTGTCCCCCGCTGCCAGCTAGTTCTGCTTCTACCAGCCCCATGCAGCCATCCTGTGCCCTAGTAGTCACTCACTGCTGCTCCAGTCCCCCGCCACCAGCTAGTTCTGCTTCTACCAGCCCCATGCAGCCATCCTGTGCCCTCGTAGTCACTCACTGCTGCTCCAGTCCCACGCCGCCAGCTAGTTCTGCTTCTACCAGCCCCATGCAGCTATCCTGTGCCCTCGCAGTCACTCACAGAGCCTCTGGTTCCCTGCCACCAGCTAGTTCTGCTTCTACCAGCCCCATGCAGCCATCCTGTGCCCTCGTAGTCACTCACTGCTGCTCCGGTCCCCCGCCACCAGCTAGTTCTGCTTCCACCAGCCCCATGCAGCCATCCTGTACCCTCGCAGTCACTCACTGCTGCTCGATTCCCCTGCCGCCCGCTAGTTCTACCTCTACCAGCCCCTGCAGCCATCCTGTGCCCTCGCAGTCACTAACTGCTGCTCCAGTCCCACGCCGCCAGCTAGTTCTGCTTCTACCAGCCCCATGCAGACATCCTGTGCCCTCGTAGTCACTCACTGCTGCTCCAGTCCCCCACCGCCAGCTAGTTCTGCATCTACCAGCCCCCTGCAGCCTTCCCGTGCCCTCGTAGTCACTCACTGCTGCTCCAGTCTCCCGCTGCCAGCTAGTTCTGCTTCTACCAGCCCCATGCAGCCATCCTGTGCCCTCGTAGTCACTCACTGCTGCTCCAGTCTCCCGCCACCAGCTAGTTCTGCTTCTACCAGCCCCATGCTGCCATCCTGTGCCCTCGTTGTCACTCACTGCTGCTCCAGTCCCCCGCCACCAGCTAGTTCTGCTTCTACCAGCCCCATGCAGCCATCCTGTGCCCTCGTAGTCACTCACTGCTGCTCCAGTCCCCCGCCGCCAGCTAGTTCTGCTTCTACCAGACCCCTGCAGCCATCCTGTGCCCTCACAGTCACTCACTGCTGCTCCAGTCCCCCGCCACCAGCTAGTTCTGCTTCTACCAGCCCCATGCAGCCATCCTGTGCCCTCGTAGTCACTCACTGCTGCTCCAGTCCCCCGCCGCCAGCTAGTTCTGCTTCTACCAGACCCCTGCAGCCATCCTGTGCCCTCACAGTCACTCACTGCTGCTCCAGTCCCCCGCTGCCAGCTAGTTCTGCTTCTACCAGCCCTATGCAGCCATCCTGTGCCCTCGTCACTCACTGCGGCTCCAGTCCCACGCCGCCAGCTAGTTCTGCTTCTTCTAGCCCCATGCAGCCATCCTGTGCCCTCGTAGTCACCCACTGCTGCTCCAGTCCCACGCCGCCAGCTAGTTCTGCTTCTACTAGCCCCATGCAGCCATCCTGTGCCCTCGTAGTCACTCACTGCTGCTCCAGTCCCACGCCGCCAGCTAGTTCTGATTCTACTAGCTTCATGCAGCCATCCTGTGCCCTCGTAGTCTCTCATTGCTGCTCCAGTCCCACGCCGCCAGCTAGTTCTGCTTCTACTAGCCCCATGCAGCCATCCTGTGCCCTCGCAGTCACTCACAGCTGCTCCAGTCCCCCGCCGCCTGCTAGTTCTGCTTCTACCAGCTGCATGCAGCCATCCTGTGCCCTCGTAGTCACTCACTGCTGCTCCAGTCCCCCGCCGCCAGCTAGTTCTGCTTCTACCAGCCCCATGCAGCCATCCTGTGCCCTCGTAGTCACTCACTGCTGCTTCAGTCCCCCGCCTCCAGCTAGTTCTGCTTCTACCAGCCCCATGCAGCCATCCTCTGCGCTCGTAGTCACCCACTGCTGCTCCAGTCCCCCACCACCAGCTAGTTCTGCTTCTACCAGCCCCATGCAGCCATCCTGTGCCCTCGTAGTCACTGACTGCTGCTCCAGTCCCCCGCCGCCAGCTAGTTCTTCTTCTACCAGCCCCATGCAGCCATCCTGTGCCCTCGCAGTCACTCACTGCTGCTCCAGTCCCCCGCCACCAGCTAGTTCTGCTTCTACCAGCCTCATGCAGCCATCCAGTGCCCTCGTAGTCACTCACTGCTGCTCCAGTCCCACGCCGCCAGCTAGTTCTGCTTCTACCAGCCCCATGCAGCTATCCTGTGCCCTCGCAGTCACTCACAGAGCCTCCGGTTCCCTGCCACCAGCTAGTTTTGCTTCTACTAGCCCCATGCAGCCATCCTGTGCCCTCGTAGTCACTCACTGCTGCTCCGGTCCCCCGCCACCAGCTAGTTCTGCTTCCACCAGCCCCATGCAGCCATCCTGTACCCTCGCAGTCACTCACTGCTGCTCCATTCCCCTGCCGCTCGCTAGTTCTTCCTCTACCAGCCCCTGCAGCCATCCTGTGCCCTCGCAGTCACTAACTGCTGCTCCAGTCCCACGCCGCCAGCTAGTTCTGCTTCTACCAGCCCCATGCAGACATCCTGTGCCCTCGTAGTCACTCACTGCTGCTCCAGTCCCCCACCGCCAGCTAGTTCTGCATCTACCAGCCCCCTGCAGCCGTCCCGTGCCCTCGTAGTCACTCACTGCTGCTCCAGTCTCCCGCTGCCAGCTAGTTCTGCTTCTACCAGCCCTATGCAGCCATCCTGTGCCCTCGTCACTTACTGCGGCTCCAGTCCCACGCCGCCAGCTAGTTCTGCTTCTTCTAGCCCCATGCAGCCATCCTGTGCCCTCGCAGTCACCCACTGCTGCTCCAGTCCCACGCCGCCAGCTAGTTCTGCTTCTACCAGCCCCATGCAGCTATCCTGTGCCCTCGCAGTCACTCACAGAGCCTCCGGTTCCCTGCCACCAGCTAGTTCTGCTTCTACCAGCCCCATGCAGCCATCCTGTGCCCTCGTAGTCTCTCACTGCTGCTCCAGTCCCCCGCCGCCTGCTAGTTCTGCTTCTACCAGCCCCATGCAGCCATTCTGTGCCCTCGCAGTCTCTCACTGCTGCTCCAGCCCCCCTGCCAGCTTGTTCTGCTTCTACCAGCCCCATGCAGCCATCCTGTACCCTCGCAGTCACTCACTGCTGCTCCAGTCCCCCGCCGCCCGCTAGTTCTTCCTCTACCAGCCCCTGCAGCCATCCTGTGCCCTCGCAGTCTCTCACTGCTGCTCCAGTCCCACGCCGCCAGCTAGTTCTGCTTCTACCAGCCCCATGCAGCCATCCTGTGCCCTCGTAGTCTCTCACTGCTGCTCCAGTCCCCCGCCGCCAGCTAGTTCTGCTTCTACCAGCCCCATGCAGCCATCCTGTGCCCTCGTAGTCTCTCACTGCTGCTCCAGTCCCCCGCCGCCTGCTAGTTCTGCTTCTACCAGCCCCATGCAGCCATTCTGTGCCCTCGCAGTCTCTCACTGCTGCTCCAGCCCCCCTGCCAGCTTGTTCTGCTTCTACCAGCCCCATGCAGCCATCCTGTACCCTCGCAGTCACTCACTGCTGCTCCAGTCCCCCGCCGCCCGCTAGTTCTTCCTCTACCAGCCCCTGCAGCCATCCTGTGCCTTCGCAGTCTCTCACTGCTGCTCCAGTCCCACGCCGCCAGCTAGTTCTGCCTCTACCAGCCCCCTGCAGCCATCCTGTGCCCTCGTAGTCTCTCACTGCTGCTCCAGTCCCCCGCCGCCAGCTAGTTCTGCTTCTACCAGCCCCATGCAGCCATCCTGTGCCCTCGTAGTCACTGACTGCTGCTCCAGTCCCCCGCCGCCTGCTAGTTCTGCTTCTACCAGCCCCTGCAGCCATCCTGTGCCCTCGCAGTCTCTCACTGCTGCTCCAGTCCCACGCCGCCAGCTAGTTCTGCCTCTACCAGCCCCCTGCAGCCATCCTGTGCCCTCGTAGTCTCTCACTGCTGCTCCAGTCCCCCTCCGCCTGCTAGTTCTGCTTCTACCAGCCCCTGCAGCCATCCTGTGCCCTCGCAGTCTCTCACTGCTGCTCCAGTCCCCCGCCGCCAGCTAGTTCTGCTTCTACCAGCCCCATGCAGCCATTCTGTGCCCTCGTAGTCACTGACTGCTGCTCCAGTCCCCCGCCGCCAGCTATTTCTGCGTCTACCAGCCTCATGCAGCCATCCTGTGCCCTCGCAGTCACTCACTGCTGCTGCAGTCCCCCGCCCCCAGCTAGTTCTGCTTCTACCAGCCCCATGCAGCCATCCTGTGCCCTCGCAGTCACTCACTGCTGCTCCAGTCCCACGCCGCCAGCTAGTTCTGCTTCTACCAGCCCCATGCAGCCATCCTGTGTCCTCGCAGTCACTCACTGCTGCTCCAGTCCCCCGCCACCAGCTAGTTCTGCTTCTACCAGCCCCATGCAGCCATCCTGTGCCCTCGTAGTCACTCACTGCTGCTCCAGTCCCCCGCCGCCAGCTAGTTCTGCTTCTACCTGCCCCAAGCTGCCATCCTGTGCCCTCGTAGTCACTCACTGCTGCTCCTGTCCCCCGCTGCCAGCTAGTTCTGCTTCTACCAGCCCCATGCAGCCATCCTGTGCCCTAGTAGTCACTCACTGCTGCTCCAGTCCCCCGCCACCAGCTAGTTCTGCTTCTACCAGCCCCATGCAGCCATCCTGTGCCCTCGTAGTCACTCACTGCTGCTCCAGTCCCACGCCGCCAGCTAGTTCTGCTTCTACCAGCCCCATGCAGCTGTCCTGTGCCCTCGCAGTCACTCACAGAGCCTCTGGTTCCCTGCCACCAGCTAGTTCTGCTTCTACCAGCCCCATGCAGCCATCCTGTGCCCTCGTAGTCACTCACTGCTGCTCCGGTCCCCCGCCACCAGCTAGTTCTGCTTCCACCAGCCCCATGCAGCCATCCTGCACCCTCGCAGTCACTCACTGCTGCTCGATTCCCCTGCCGCCCGCTAGTTCTTCCTCTACCAGCCCCTGCAGCCATCCTGTGCCCTCGCAGTCACTAACTGCTGCTCCAGTCCCACGCCGCCAGCTAGTTCTGCTTCTACCAGCCCCATGCAGACATCCTGTGCCCTCGTAGTCACTCACTGCTGCTCCAGTCCCCCACCGCCAGCTAGTTCTGCATCTACCAGCCCCCTGCAGCCTTCCCGTGCCCTCGTAGTCACTCACTGCTGCTCCAGTCTCCCGCTGCCAGCTAGTTCTGCTTCTACCAGCCCCATGCAGCCATCCTGTGCCCTCGTAGTCACTCACTGCTGCTCCAGTCTCCCGCCACCAGCTAGTTCTGCTTCTACCAGCCCCATGCTGCCATCCTGTGCCCTCGTTGTCACTCACTGCTGCTCCAGTCCCCCGCCACCAGCTAGTTCTGCTTCTACCAGCCCCATGCAGACATCCTGTGCCCTCGTAGTCACTCACTGCTGCTCCAGTCCCCCGCCGCCAGCTAGTTCTGCTTCTACCAGACCCCTGCAGCCATCCTGTGCCCTCACAGTCACTCACTGCTGCTCCAGTCCCCCGCCACCAGCTAGTTCTGCTTCTACCAGCCCCATGCAGCCATCCTGTGCCCTCGTAGTCACTCACTGCTGCTCCAGTCCCCCGCCGCCAGCTAGTTCTGCTTCTACCAGACCCCTGCAGCCATCCTGTGCCCTCACAGTCACTCACTGCTGCTCCAGTCCCCCGCTGCCAGCTAGTTCTGCTTCTACCAGCCCTATGCAGCCATCCTGTGCCCTCGTCACTCACTGCGGCTCCAGTCCCACGCCGCCAGCTAGTTCTGCTTCTTCTAGCCCCATGCAGCCATCCTGTGCCCTCGTAGTCACCCACTGCTGCTCCAGTCCCACGCCGCCAGCTAGTTCTGCTTCTACTAGCCCCATGCAGCCATCCTGTGCCCTCGTAGTCACTCACTGCTGCTCCAGTCCCACGCCGCCAGCTAGTTCTGATTCTACTAGCTTCATGCAGCCATCCTGTGCCCTCGTAGTCTCTCATTGCTGCTCCAGTCCCACGCCGCCAGCTAGTTCTGCTTCTACTAGCCCCATGCAGCCATCCTGTGCCCTCGCAGTCACTCACAGCTGCTCCAGTCCCCCGCCGCCTGCTAGTTCTGCTTCTACCAGCTGCATGCAGCCATCCTGTGCCCTCGTAGTCACTCACTGCTGCTCCAGTCCCCCGCCGCCAGCTAGTTCTGCTTCTACCAGCCCCATGCAGCCATCCTGTGCCCTCGTAGTCACTCACTGCTGCTTCAGTCCCCCGCCTCCAGCTAGTTCTGCTTCTACCAGCCCCATGCAGCCATCCTCTGCGCTCGTAGTCACCCACTGCTGCTCCAGTCCCCCACCACCAGCTAGTTCTGCTTCTACCAGCCCCATGCAGCCATCCTGTGCCCTCGTAGTCACTGACTGCTGCTCCAGTCCCCCGCCGCCAGCTAGTTCTGCGTCTACCAGCCCCATGCAGCCATCCTGTGCCCTCGCAGTCACTCACTGCTGCTCCAGTCCCACGCCGCCAGCTAGTTCTGCTTCTACCAGCCCCCTGCAGCCATCCTGTGCCCTCGTAGTCACTCACTGCTGCTCCGATCCCCCGCTGCCAGCTAGTTCTGCTTCTACCAACCCCATGCAGCCATCCTGTGCCCTCGTAGTCACTGACTGCTGCTCCAGTCCCACGCCGCCAGCTAGTTCTGCGTCTACCAGCCCCATGCAGCCATCCTGTGCCCTCGCAGTCACTCACTACTGCTCCAGTCTCCCGCCGCCAGCTAGTTCTGCGTCTACCAGCCCCATGCAGCCATCCTGTGCCCTCGCAGTCACTCACTGCTGCTCCAGTCCCCCTCCACCAGCTAGTTCTGCTTCTACCAGCCCCATGCAGCCATCCTGTGCCCTCGCAGTCACTCACTGCTGCTCCAGTCCCCCTCCACCAGCTAGTTCTGCTTCTACCAGCCCCATGCAGCCATCCTGTGCCCTCGTAGTCTCTCACTGCTGCTCCAGTCCCCCGCCGCCAGCTAGTTCTGCTTCTACCAGCCCCATGCAGTCATCCTGTGCCCTCGCAGTCACTCACTGCTGCTCCGGTCCCCCGCCGCCAGCTAGTTCTGCTTCTACCAGCCCCATGCAGCCATCCTGTGCCCTCGTAGTCACTCACTGCTGCTCCAGTCCCCTACCGCCAGCTAGTTCTGCTTCTACCAGCCCCCTGCAGCCGTCCTGTGCCCTCACAGTCACTCACCGATGCTCCAGTCCCCCGCCACCAGCTAGTTCTGCTTCTACCAGCCCCATGCAGCCATCCTGTGCCCTCGTAGTCACTCGCTGCTGCTCCAGTCCCCCGCCACCAGCTAGTTCTGCTTCTACCAGCCCCATGCAGCCATCCTGTGCCCTCGTAGTCACTCACTGCTGCTCCAGTCCCCCGCCGCCAGCTAGTTCAGCTTCTACCAGCCCCATGCAGCCATCCTGTGCCCTCGTAGTCACTCACTGCTGCTGCAGTCCCCCGCCCCCAGCTAGTTCTGCTTCTACCAGCCCCATGCAGCCATCCTGTGCCCTCGCAGTCACTCACTGCTGCTCCAGTCCCCAGCCGCCAGCTAGTTCAGCTTCTACCAGCCCCATGCAGCCATCCTGTGCCCTCGTAGTCACTCACTGCTGCTGCAGTCCCCCGCCCCCAGCTAGTTCTGCTTCTACCAGCCCCATGCAGCCATCCTGTGCCCTCGTAGTCACTCACTGCTGCTCCAGTCCCACGCCGCCAGCTAGTTCGGCTTCTACCAGCCCCATGCAGCCATCCTGTGTCCTCGCAGTCACTCACTGCTGCTCCAGTCCCCCGCCACCAGCTAGTTCTGCTTCTACCAACCGCATGCAGCCATCCTGTGCCCTCGTAGTCACTCACTGCTGCTCCGGTCCCCCGCTGCCAGCTAGTTCTGCTTCTACCAGCCCCATGCAGCCATCCTGTGCCCTCGTAGTCACTCACTGCTGCTCCAGTCCCACGCCGCCAGCTAGTTCTGCTTCTACCAGCCCCATGCAGTCATCCTGTGCCCTCGCAGTCACTCACTGCTGCTCCAGTCCCCCGCCACCAGCTAGTTCTGCTTCTACCAGCCCCATGCAGCCATCCTGTGCCCTCGTAGTCACTCACTGCTGCTCCAGTCCCACGCCGCCAGCTAGTTCTGCTTCTACCAGCCCCATGCAGCTATCCTGTGCCCTCGCAGTCACTCACAGAGCCTCCGGTTCCCTGCCACCAGCTAGTTCTGCTTCTACTAGCCCCATGCAGCCATCCTGTGCCCTCGTAGTCACTCACTGCTGCTCCGGTCCCCCGCCACCAGCTAGTTCTGCTTCCACCAGCCCCATGCAGCCATCCTGTACCCTCGCAGTCACTCACTGCTGCTCCATTCCCCTGCCGCCCGCTAGTTCTTCCTCTACCAGCCCCTGCAGCCATCCTGTGCCCTCGCAGTCACTAACTGCTGCTCCAGTCCCACGCCGCCAGCTAGTTCTGCTTCTACCAGCCCCATGCAGACATCCTGTGGCCTCGTAGTCACTCACTGCTGCTCCAGTCCCCCACCGCCAGCTAGTTCTGCATCTACCAGCCCCCTGCAGCCGTCCCGTGCCCTCGTAGTCACTCACTGCTGCTCCAGTCTCCCGCTGCCAGCTAGTTCTGCTTCTACCAGCCCTATGCAGCCATCCTGTGCCCTCGTCACTTACTGCGGCTCCAGTCCCACGCCGCCAGCTAGTTCTGCTTCTTCTAGCCCCATGCAGCCATCCTGTGCCCTCGCAGTCACCCACTGCTGCTCCAGTCCCACGCCGCCAGCTAGTTCTGCTTCTACTAGCCCCATGCAGCCATCCTGTGCCCTCGTAGTCACTCACTGCTGCTCCAGTCCCACGCTGCCAGCTAGTTCTGATTCTACTAGCTTCATGCAGCCATCCTGTGCCCTCGTAGTCTCTCATTGCTGCTCCAGTCCCACGCCGCCAGCTAGTTCTGCTTCTACTAGCCCCATGCAGCCATCCTGTGCCCTCGCAGTCACTCACAGCTGCTCCAGTCCCCAGCCGCCAGCTAGTTCTGCTTCTACCAGCCCCCTGCAGCCATCCTGTGCCCTCGTAGTCACTCACTGCTGCTCCAGTCCCACGCCGCCAGCTAGTTCTGCTTCTACTAGCCCCATGCAGCCATCCTGTGCCCTCGCAGTCACTCACTGCTGCTCCAGTCCCACGCCGCCAGCTAGTTCTGCTTCTACCAGCCCCATGCAGCTATCCTGTGCCCTCGCAGTCACTCACAGAGCCTCCGGTTCCCTGCCACCAGCTAGTTCTGCTTCTACCATCCCCATGCAGCCATCCTGTGCCCTCGTAGTCACTCACTGCTGCTCCGGTCCCCCGCCACCAGCTAGTTCTGCTTCCACCAGCCCCATGCAGCCATCCTGTACCCTCGCAGTCACTCACTGCTGCTCCATTCCCCTGCCGCCTGCTAGTTCTTCCTCTACCAGCCCCTGCAGCCATCCTGTGCCCTCGCAGTCACTCACTGCTGCTCCAGTCCCACGCCGCCAGCTAGTTCTGCTTCTACCAGCCCCATGCAGACATCCTGTGCCATCGTAGTAACTCACTGCTGCTCCAGTCCCCCACCGCCAGCTAGTTCTGCATCTACCAGCCCCCTGCAGCCGTCCTGTGCCCTCGCAGTCACTCACTGCTGCTCCAGTCTCCCGCCGCCAGCTAGTTCTGCTTCTACCAGCCCTATGCAGCCATCCTGTGCCCTCGTCACTCACTGCGGCTCCAGTCCCACGCCGCCAGCTAGTTCTGCTTCTTCTAGCCCCATGCAGCCATCCTGTGCCCTCGCAGTCACCCACTGCTGCTCAAGTCCCACGCCACCAGCTAGTTCTGCTTCTACTAGCCCCATGCAGCCATCCTGTGCCCTCGTAGTCACTCACTGCTGCTCCGGTCCCACGCCGCCAGCTAGTTCTGATTCTACTAGCTTCATGCAGCCATCCTGTGCCCTCGTAGTCTCTCATTGCTGCTCCAGTCCCACGCCGCCAGCTAGTTCTGCTTCTACTAGCCCCATGCAGCCATCCTGTGCCCTCGCAGTCACTCACAGAGCCTCCGGTTCCCTGCCACCAGCTAGTTCTGCTTCTACCAGCCCTATGCAGCCATCCTGTGCCCTCGTAGTCACTCACTGCTGCTCCAGTCTCCAGCCGCCAGCTAGTTCTGCTTCTACCTGCCCCCTGCAGCCATCCTGTGCCCTCGTAGTCACTCACTGCTGCTGCAGTCCTCCACCGCCAGCTAGTTCTGCTTCTACCAGCCCCATGCAGCCATCCTGTGCCCTCGTAGTCACTCACTGCTGCTCCAGTCCCACGCTGCCAGCTAGTTATGCTTCTACCAGCCCCATGCAGCTATCCTGTGCCCTCGCAGTCACTCACAGAGCCTCCGGTTCCCTGCCACCAGCTAGTTCTGCTTCTACCAGCCCCATGCAGCCATCCTGTGCCCTCGTAGTCACTCACTGCTGCTCCAGTCCCACGCCGCCAGCTAGTTCTGCTTCTACTAGCCCCATGCAGCCATCCTGTGCCCTCGCAGTCACTCACTGCTGCTCCAGTCCCACGCCGCCAGCTAGTTCTGCTTCTACCAGCCCCATGCAGCTATCCTGTGCCCTCGCAGTCACTCACAGAGCCTCCGGTTCCCTGCCACCAGCTAGTTCTGCTTCTACCATCCCCATGCAGCCATCCTGTGCCCTCGTAGTCACTCACTGCTGCTCCGGTCCCCCGCCACCAGCTAGTTCTGCTTCCACCAGCCCCATGCAGCCATCCTGTACCCTCGCAGTCACTCACTGCTGCTCCATTCCCCTGCCGCCTGCTAGTTCTTCCTCTACCAGCCCCTGCAGCCATCCTGTGCCCTCGCAGTCACTCACTGCTGCTCCAGTCCCACGCCGCCAGCTAGTTCTGCTTCTACCAGCCCCATGCAGACATCCTGTGCCATCGTAGTAACTCACTGCTGCTCCAGTCCCCCACCGCCAGCTAGTTCTGCATCTACCAGCCCCCTGCAGCCGTCCCGTACCCTCGTAGTCACTCACTGCTGCTCCAGTCTCCCGCCGCCAGCTAGTTCTGCTTCTACCAGCCCTATGCAGCCATCCTGTGCCCTCGTCACTCACTGCGGCTCCAGTCCCACGCCGCCAGCTAGTTCTGCTTCTTCTAGCCCCATGCAGCCATGCTGTGCCCTCGCAGTCACCCACTGCTGCTCAAGTCCCACGCCACCAGCTAGTTCTGCTTCTACTAGCCCCATGCAGCCATCCTGTGCCCTCGTAGTCACTCACTGCTGCTCCAGTCCCACGCCGCCAGCTAGTTCTGATTCTACTAGCTTCATGCAGCCATCCTGTGCCCTCGTAGTCTCTCATTGCTGCTCCAGTCCCACGCCGCCAGCTAGTTCTGCTTCTACTAGCCCCATGCAGCCATCCTGTGCCCTCGCAGTCACTCACAGAGCCTCCGGTTCCCTGCCACCAGCTAGTTCTGCTTCTACCAGCCCCATGCAGCCATCCTGTGCCCTCGTAGTCACTCACTGCTGCTCCAGTCCCCAGCCGCCAGCTAGTTCTGCTTCTACCTGCCCCCTGCAGCCATCCTGTGCCCTCGTAGTCACTCACTGCTGCTGCAGTCCTCCACCGCCAGCTAGTTCTGCTTCTACCAGCCCCATGCAGCCATCCTGTGCCCTCGTAGTCACTCACTGCTGCTCCAGTCCCACGCTGCCAGCTAGTTATGCTTCTACCAGCCCCATGCAGCTATCCTGTGCCCTCGCAGTCACTCACAGAGCCTCCGGTTCCCTGCCACCAGCTAGTTCTGCTTCTACCAGCCCCATGCAGCCATCCTGTGCCCTCGTAGTCACTCACTGCTGCTCCAGTCCCACGCCGCCAGCTAGTTCTGCTTCTACCAGCCCCATGCAGTCATCCTGTGCCCTCGCAGTCACTCACTGCTGCTCCAGTCCCCCGCCACCAGCTAGTTCTGCTTCTACCAGCCCCATGCAGCCATCCTGTGCCCTCGTAGTCACTCACTGCTGCTCCAGTCCCACGCTGCCAGCTAGTACTGCTTCTACTAGCCCCATGCAGCCATCCTGTGCCCTCGTAGTCACTCACTGATGCTCCAGTCCCACGCCGCCAGCTAGTTCTGCTTCTACCAGCCCCATGCAGCCATCCTGTGCCCTCGTAGTCACTCACTGCTGCTCCAGTCCCACGCCGCCAGCTAGTTCTGCTTCTACCAGCCCCATGCAGCCATCCTGTACCCTCGTAGTCACTCACTGCTGCTCCAGTCCCCCGCCACCAGCTAGTTCTGCTTCTACCAGCCCCATGCAGGCATCCTGTGCCCTCGTAGTCACTCACTGCTGCTCCAGTCCACCGCCACCAGCTAGTTCTGCTTCTACCAGCCCCATGCAGCCATCCTGTGCCCTCGTAGTCACTCACTGCTGCTCCAGTCCCCCGCCACCAGCTAGTTCTGCTTCTACCAGCCCCATGCAGCTATCCTGTGCCCTTGCAGTCACTCACTGCTGCTCCATTCCCCTGCCGCCCGCTAGTTCTTCCTCTACCAGCCCCTGCAGCTATCCTGTGCCCTCGCAGTCACTCACAGAGCCTCCGGTTCCCTTCCACCAGCTAGTTCTGCTTCTACCAGCCCCATGCAGCCATCCTGTACCCTCGCAGTCACTCACTGCTGCTCCATTCCCCTGCCGCCCGCTAGTTCTTCCTCTACCAGCCCCTGCAGCCATCCTGTGCCCTCGCAGTCACTCACTGCTTCTCCAGTCCCACGCCGCCAGTTAGTTCTGCTTCTACCAGCCCCATGCAGACATCCTGTGCCATCGTAGTAACTCACTGCTGCTCCAGTCCCCCGCCGCCAGCTAGTTCTGCATCTACCAGCCCCCTGCAGCCATCCCGTGCCCTCGTAGTCACTCACTACTGCTCCAGTCTCCCGCCGCCAGCTAGTTCTGCTTCTACCAGCCCTATGCAGCCATCCTGTGCCCTCGTCACTCACTGCGGCTCCAGTCCCCCGCCGCCAGCTAGTTCTGCTTCTTCTAGCCCCATGCAGCCATCCTGTGCCCTCGCAGTCACCCACTGCTGCTCCAGTCCCACGCCGCCAGCTAGTTCTGCTTCTACTTGCCCCATGCAGCCATCCTGTGCCCTCGTAGTCACTCACTGCTGCTCCAGTCCCACGCCGCCAGCTAGTTCTGATTCTACTAGCTTCATGCAGCCATCCTGTGCCCTCGTAGTCTCTCATTGCTGCTCCAGTCCCACGCCGCCAGCTAGTTCTGCTTCTACTAGCCCCATGCAGCCATCCTGTGCCCTCGCAGTCACTCACTGCTGCTCCAGTCCCACGCCGCCAGCTAGTTCTGCCTCTACCAGCCCCCTGCAGCCATCCTGTGCCCTCGTAGTCTCTCACTGCTGCTCCAGTCCCCCGCCGCCAGCTAGTTCTGCGTCTACCAGCCCCATGCAGCCATCCTGTGCCCTCGCCGTCACTCACTGCTGCTCCAGTCCCACGCCGCCAGCTAGTTCTGCTTCTTCTAGCCCCATGCAGCCATCCTGTGCCCTCGCAGTCACTCACTGCTGCTCCAGTCCCACGCCGCCAGCTAGTTCTGCTTCTACCAGCCCCATACAGCCATCCTGTGCCCTCGTAGTCACTCACTGCTGCTCCAGTCCCCCGCCACCAGCTAGTTCTGCTTCTACCAGCCCCATGCAGCCATCCTGTGCCCTCGTACTCACTCACTGCTGCTCCAGTCCCCCGCCACCAGCTAGTTCTGCTTCTACCAGCCCCATACAGCCATCCTGTGCCCTCGTAGTCACTCACTGCTGCTCCAGTCCCACGCCGCCAGCTAGTTCTGATTCTACTAGCTTCATGCAGCCATCCTGTGCCCTCGTAGTCTCTCATTGCTGCTCCAGTCCCACGCCGCCAGCTAGTTCTGCTTCTACTAGCCCCATGCAGCCATCCTGTGCCCTCGCAGTCACTCACAGCTGCTCCAGTCCCCCGCAACCAGCTAGTTCTGCTTCTACCAGCCCCATGCAGCCATCCTGTGCCCTCGCAGTCACTCACTGCTGCTCCAGTCCCCCGCCGCCAGCTAGTTCTGCTTCTACCAGCCCCCTGCAGCCATCCTGTGCCCTCGTAGTCACTCACTGCTGCTCCAGTCCCCCACCGCCAGCTAGTTCTGCTTCTACCAGCCCCATGCAGCCATCCTGTGCCCTCGTCACTTACTGCGGCTCCAGTCCCACGCCGCCAGCTAGTTCTGCTTCTACCAGCGCCATGCAGCCATCTTGTGCCCTCGCAGTCACTCACTGCTGCTCCAGTCCCCCGCCACCAGCTAGTTCTGCTTCTACCAGCCCCATGCAGCCATCCTGTGCCCTCGCAGTCACTCACTGCTGCTCCAGTCCCCCTCCGCCAGCTAGTTCTGCTTCTACCAGCCCCTGCAGCCATCCTGTGCCCTCGCAGTCACTCACTGCTGCTCCAGTCCCCCTCCGCCAGCTAGTTCTGCTTCTACCAGCCCCATGCAGCCATCCTGTGCCCTCGTAGTCACTCACAGCTGCTCCAGTCCCCAGCCGCCAGCTAGTTCTGCTTCTACCAGCCCCATGCAGCCATCCTGTGCCCTCGTAGTCACTCACTGCTGCTCCAGTCCCACGCCACCAGCTAGTTCTGCTTCTACTAGCCCCATGCAGCCATCCTGTGCCCTCGCAGTGACCCACTGCTGCTCCGGTCCCCCGCCACCAGCTAGTTCTGCTTCCACCAGCCCCATGCAGCCATCCTGTACCCTCGCAGTCACTCACTGCTGCTCCATTCCCCTGCCGCCTGCTAGTTCTTCCTCTACCAGCCCCTGCAGCCATCCTGTGCCCTCGCAGTCACTCACTGCTGCTCCAGTCCCACGCCGCCAGCTAGTTCTGCTTCTACCAGCCCCATGCAGACATCCTGTGCCATCGTAGTAACTCACTGCTGCTCCAGTCCCCCACCGCCAGCTAGTTCTGCATCTACCAGCCCCCTGCAGCCGTCCCGTACCCTCGTAGTCACTCACTGCTGCTCCAGTCTCCCGCCGCCAGCTAGTTCTGCTTCTACCAGCCCTATGCAGCCATCCTGTGCCCTCGTCACTCACTGCGGCTCCAGTCCCACGCCGCCAGCTAGTTCTGCTTCTTCTAGCCCCATGCAGCCATGCTGTGCCCTCGCAGTCACCCACTGCTGCTCAAGTCCCACGCCACCAGCTAGTTCTGCTTCTACTAGCCCCATGGAGCCATCCTGTGCCCTCGTAGTCACTCACTGCTGCTCCAGTCCCACGCCGCCAGCTAGTTCTGATTCTACTAGCTTCATGCAGCCATCCTGTGCCCTCGTAGTCTCTCATTGCTGCTCCAGTCCCACGCCGCCAGCTAGTTCTGCTTCTACTAGCCCCATGCAGCCATCCTGTGCCCTCGCAGTCACTCACAGAGCCTCCGGTTCCCTGCCACCAGCTAGTTCTGCTTCTACCAGCCCCATGCAGCCATCCTGTGCCCTCGTAGTCACTCACTGCTGCTCCAGTCCCCAGCCGCCAGCTAGTTCTGCTTCTACCTGCCCCCTGCAGCCATCCTGTGCCCTCGTAGTCACTCACTGCTGCTGCAGTCCTCCACCGCCAGCTAGTTCTGCTTCTACCAGCCCCATGCAGCCATCCTGTGCCCTCGTAGTCACTCACTGCTGCTCCAGTCCCACGCTGCCAGCTAGTTATGCTTCTACCAGCCCCATGCAGCTATCCTGTGCCCTCGCAGTCACTCACAGAGCCTCCGGTTCCCTGCCACCAGCTAGTTCTGCTTCTACCAGCCCCATGCAGCCATCCTGTGCCCTCGTAGTCACTCACTGCTGCTCCAGTCCCACGCCGCCAGCTAGTTCTGCTTCTACCAGCCCCATGCAGTCATCCTGTGCCCTCGCAGTCACTCACTGCTGCTCCAGTCCCCCGCCACCAGCTAGTTCTGCTTCTACCAGCCCCATGCAGCCATCCTGTGCCCTCGTAGTCACTCACTGCTGCTCCAGTCCCACGCTGCCAGCTAGTACTGCTTCTACTAGCCCCATGCAGCCATCCTGTGCCCTCGTAGTCACTCACTGATGCTCCAGTCCCACGCCGCCAGCTAGTTCTGCTTCTACCAGCCCCATGCAGCCATCCTGTGCCCTCGTAGTCACTCACTGCTGCTCCAGTCCCACGCCGCCAGCTAGTTCTGCTTCTACCAGCCCCATGCAGCCATCCTGTACCCTCGTAGTCACTCACTGCTGCTCCAGTCCCCCGCCACCAGCTAGTTCTGCTTCTACCAGCCCCATGCAGGCATCCTGTGCCCTCGTAGTCACTCACTGCTGCTCCAGTCCACCGCCACCAGCTAGTTCTGTTTCTACCAGCCCCATGCAGCCATCCTGTGCCCTCGTAGTCACTCACTGCTGCTCCAGTCCCCCGCCACCAGCTAGTTCTGCTTCTACCAGCCCCATGCAGCTATCCTGTGCCCTTGCAGTCACTCACTGCTGCTCCATTCCCCTGCCGCCCGCTAGTTCTTCCTCTACCAGCCCCTGCAGCTATCCTGTGCCCTCGCAGTCACTCACAGAGCCTCCGGTTCCCTTCCACCAGCTAGTTCTGCTTCTACCAGCCCCATGCAGCCATCCTGTACCCTCGCAGTCACTCACTGCTGCTCCATTCCCCTGCCGCCCGCTAGTTCTTCCTCTACCAGCCCCTGCAGCCATCCTGTGCCCTCGCAGTCACTCACTGCTTCTCCAGTCCCACGCCGCCAGTTAGTTCTGCTTCTACCAGCCCCATGCAGACATCCTGTGCCATCGTAGTAACTCACTGCTGCTCCAGTCCCCCGCCGCCAGCTAGTTCTGCATCTACCAGCCCCCTGCAGCCATCCCGTGCCCTCGTAGTCACTCACTGCTGCTCCAGTCTCCCGCCGCCAGCTAGTTCTGCTTCTACCAGCCCTATGCAGCCATCCTGTGCCCTCGTCACTCACTGCGGCTCCAGTCCCCCGCCGCCAGCTAGTTCTGCTTCTTCTAGCCCCATGCAGCCATCCTGTGCCCTCGCAGTCACCCACTGCTGCTCCAGTCCCACGCCGCCAGCTAGTTCTGCTTCTACTAGCCCCATGCAGCCATCCTGTGCCCTCGTAGTCACTCACTGCTGCTCCAGTCCCACGCCGCCAGCTAGTTCTGATTCTACTAGCTTCATGCAGCCATCCTGTGCCCTCGTAGTCTCTCATTGCTGCTCCAGTCCCACGCCGCCAGCTAGTTCTGCTTCTACTAGCCCCATGCAGCCATCCTGTGCCCTCGCAGTCACTCACTGCTGCTCCAGTCCCACGCCGCCAGCTAGTTCTGCCTCTACCAGCCCCCTGCAGCCATCCTGTGCCCTCGTAGTCTCTCACTGCTGCTCCAGTCCCCCGCCGCCAGCTAGTTCTGCGTCTACCAGCCCCATGCAGCCATCCTGTGCCCTCGCCGTCACTCACTGCTGCTCCAGTCCCACGCCGCCAGCTAGTTCTGCTTCTTCTAGCCCCATGCAGCCATCCTGTGCCCTCGCAGTCACTCACTGCTGCTCCAGTCCCACGCCGCCAGCTAGTTCTGCTTCTACCAGCCCCATACAGCCATCCTGTGCCCTCGTAGTCACTCACTGCTGCTCCAGTCCCCCGCCACCAGCTAGTTCTGCTTCTACCAGCCCCATGCAGCCATCCTGTGCCCTCGTACTCACTCACTGCTGCTCCAGTCCCCCGCCACCAGCTAGTTCTGCTTCTACCAGCCCCATACAGCCATCCTGTGCCCTCGTAGTCACTCACTGCTGCTCCAGTCCCACGCCGCCAGCTAGTTCTGATTCTACTAGCTTCATGCAGCCATCCTGTGCCCTCGTAGTCTCTCATTGCTGCTCCAGTCCCACGCCGCCAGCTAGTTCTGCTTCTACTAGCCCCATGCAGCCATCCTGTGCCCTCGCAGTCACTCACAGCTGCTCCAGTCCCCCGCAACCAGCTAGTTCTGCTTCTACCAGCCCCATGCAGCCATCCTGTGCCCTCGCAGTCACTCACTGCTGCTCCAGTCCCCCGCCGCCAGCTAGTTCTGCTTCTACCAGCCCCCTGCAGCCATCCTGTGCCCTCGTAGTCACTCACTGCTGCTCCAGTCCCCCACCGCCAGCTAGTTCTGCTTCTACCAGCCCCATGCAGCCATCCTGTGCCCTCGTCACTTACTGCGGCTCCAGTCCCACGCCGCCAGCTAGTTCTGCTTCTACCAGCGCCATGCAGCCATCTTGTGCCCTCGCAGTCACTCACTGCTGCTCCAGTCCCCCGCCACCAGCTAGTTCTGCTTCTACCAGCCCCATGCAGCCATCCTGTGCCCTCGCAGTCACTCACTGCTGCTCCAGTCCCCCTCCGCCAGCTAGTTCTGCTTCTACCAGCCCCTGCAGCCATCCTGTGCCCTCGTAGTCACTCACTGCTGCTCCAGTCCCCCGCCACCAGCTAGTTCTGCTTCTACCAGCCCCCTGCAGCCATCCTGTGCCCTCGTAGTCACTCACTGCTGCTCCAGTCCCCCTCCGCCAGCTAGTTCTGCTTCTACCAGCCCCATGCAGCCATCCTGTGCCCTCGTAGTCACTCACAGCTGCTCCAGTCCCCAGCCGCCAGCTAGTTCTGCTTCTACCAGCCCCATGCAGCCATCCTGTGCCCTCGTAGTCACTCACTGCTGCTCCAGTCCCACGCCACCAGCTAGTTCTGCTTCTACTAGCCCCATGCAGCCATCCTGTGCCCTCGCAGTGACCCACTGCTGCTCCGGTCCCCCGCCACCAGCTAGTTCTGCTTCCACCAGCCCCATGCAGCCATCCTGTGCCCTCGTAGTCACTCACTGCTGCTCCATTCCCATGCCGCCAGCTAGTTTTGTTGTTGCCAACCTCGGGGTCGGCGGGCCGCCACTCGTACATTTGCACGCATTCGTGCTGGTGCATAAACATTAACATACATTTTTACGCGTTAGTGGTGCGACGTGTAAAAATGTACGCGTTGCACCACTAACACGTAAAAATGTATGTGTTAATGTTCATGCACCAGCGGGAATGCGTGTAAATGTACGCATTGAGACCTGCCGACGCCGAGGTCGGCAAAAACAAAACTAGCGGGGGACAGGAGCAGCAGTGAGTGACTATGAGGGCACAGGATGGCTGCATGGGGCTGGTAGAAGCAGAACTAGCTGGCGGCGGGGGACTGGAGCAGCAGTGAGTGACTACGAGGGCACAGGATGGCTGCATGGGGCTGGTAGAAGCAGAACTAGCTGGTGGCGGGGGACCGGAGCAGCAGTGAGTGACTACGAGGGCACAGGATGGCTGCATGGGACTGGTAGAAGCAGAACTAGCGGGCGGCGGGGGACTGGAGCAGCAGTGAGTGACTGTGAGGGCACAGAATGGCTGCATGGGGCTGGTAGAAGCAGAACTAGCTGGTGGCGGGAGACTGGAGCAGCAGTGAGTGACTACGAGGGCACAGGATGGCTGCAGGGGCTGGTAGAAGCAGAACTAGCTGGCGGCGGGGGACTAGAGCAGCAGTAAATGACTATGAGGGCACAGGATGGCTGCATGGGGCTGGTAGAAGCAGAACTAGCTGGCGGCGTGGGACTGGAGCAGCAGTGAGTGACTACGAGGGCACAGGATGGCTGCATGGGGCTGGTAGAAGCAGAACTAGCTGGCGGCGGGGGACTGGAGCAGCAGTGAGTGACTACGAGGGCACAGGATGGCTGCATGGGGCTGGTAGAAGCAGAACTAGCTGGCAGCGTGGGACCGGAGTAGCAGTGAGTGACTACGAGGGCACAGGATGGCTGCATGGGGATGGTAGAAGCAGAACTAGCTGGTGGCGGGGGACTGGAGCAGCAGTGAGTGACTGCGAGGGCACAGGATGGCTGCATGGGGCTGGTGGAAGCAGAACTAGCTGGTGGCGGGGGACTGGAGCAGCAGTGAGTGACTGCGAGGGCACAGGATGGCTGCATGGGGCTGGTAGAAGCAGAACTGGCTGGTGGTGGGGGACTGGAGCAGCAGTGAGTGACTACGAGGGCACAGGATGGCTGCATGGGGCTGGTAGAAGCAGAACTAGCTGGCAGCGTGGGACTGGAGTAGCAGTGAGTGACTACGAGGGCACAGGATGGCTGAAGGGGGCTGGTAGAAGCAGAACTAGCTGGCAGCGTGGGACCGGAGTAGCAGTGAGTGACTACGAGGGCACAGGATGGCTGCAGGGGGCTGGTAGAAGCAGAACTAGCTGGCGGTGGGGGACTGGAGCAGCAGTGAGTGACTACGAGGGCACAGGATGGCTGCATGGGGCTGGTAGAAGCAGAACTAGCTGGTGGCAGGGGACTGGAGCAGCAGTGAGTGACTACGAGGGCACAGGATGGCTGCAGGGGGCTGGTAGAAGCAGAACTAGCTGGTGGCGGGGGACCGGAGCTGCAGTGAGTGACTACGAGGGCACAGGATGGCTGCAGGGGGCTGGTAGAAGCAGAACTAGCTGGCAGCGTGGGACCGGAGTAGCAGTGAGTGACTACGAGGGCACAGGATGGCTGCAGGGGGCTGGTAGAAGCAGAACTAGCTGGCGGTGGGGGACTGGAGCAGCAGTGAGTGACTACGAGGGCACAGGATGGCTGCATGGGGCTGGTAGAAGCAGAACTAGCTGGTGGCAGGGGACTGGAGCAGCAGTGAGTGACTACGAGGGCACAGGATGGCTGCAGGGGGCTGGTAGAAGCAGAACTAGCTGGTGGCGGGGGACCGGAGCAGCAGTGAGTGACTACGAGGGCACAGGATGGCTGCATGGGGCTGGTAGAAGCAGAACTAGCTGGCGGCGTGGGACCGGAGCAGCAGTGAGAGACTACGAGGGCACAGGATGGCTGCAGGGGGCTGGTAGAAGCAGAACTAGCTGGCAGCGTGGGACCGGAGTAGCAGTGAATGACTGCGAGGGCACAGGATGGCTGCAGGGGTTGGTAGAAGCAGGACTAGCTGGTGGCTGGAGACAGGAGTAGCAGTGAGTGACTACGAGGGCACAGGATGGCTGCATGGGGCTGGTAGAAGCAGAACTAGCTGGCGGCGGGGGACTGGAGCAGCAGTGAGTGACTAAGAGGGCACAGGATGGCTGCATGGGGCTGGTAGAAGCAGAACTAGCTGCCAGCGGGGGGCTGGAGCAGAAGTGAGTGACTGCGAGGGCACAGGATGGCTGCATGGGGCTGGTAGAAGCAGAACTAGCTGGTGGCGGGGGACCGGAGCAGCAGTGAGTGACTACGAGGGCACAGGATGGCTGCATGGGGCTGGTAGAAGCAGAACTAGCTCGCGGCGGGGGACTGGAGCAGCAGTGAGTGACTGCGAGGGCACAGGATGGCTGCATGGGGCTGGTAGAAGCAGAACTAGCTGGCGGCGGGGGACCGGAGCAGCAGTGAGTGACTACGAGGGCACAGGATGCTGCATAGGGCTGGTAGAAGCAGAGCTAGCTGGTGGCGGGGGACCGGAGCAGCAGTGAGTGACTACGAGGGCACAGGATGGCTGCATGGGGCTGGTAGAAGCAGAACTAGCTGGTGGCGGGGGACTGGAGCAGCAGTGAGTGACTGAGAGGGCACAGGATGGCTGCATGGGGCTGGTAGAAGCAGAACTAGCTGGTGGCGGGGGACCGGAGCAGCAGTGAGTGACTACGAGGGCACAGGATGGCTGCATGGGGCTGGTAGAAGCAGAACTAGCTGGTGGCGGGGGACTGGAGCAGCAGTGATTGACTACGAGGGCACAGGATGGCTGCAGGGGGCTGGTAGAAGCAGAACTAGCTGGCAGCGTGGGACCGGAGTAGCAGTGAGTGACTGCGAGGGCACAGGATGGCTGCATGGGGCTGGTAGAAGCAGAACTAGCTGGTGGCGGGGGACCGGAGCAGCAGTGAGTGACTACGAGGGCACAGGATGGATGCAGGGGTTGGTAGAAGCAGGACTAGCTGGTGGCGGGAGACTGGAGTAGCAGTGAGTGACTACGAGGGCACAGGATGGCTGCAGGGGGCTGGTAGAAGGAGAACTAGCTGGTGGCGTGGGACTGGAGCAGCAGTGAGTGACTACAAGGGCCCGGGATGGCTGCATGGGGCTGGTAGAAGCAGAACTAGCTGGCGGCGTGGGACTGGAGCAGCAGTGAGTGACTACGAGGGCACAGGATGGCTGCATGGGGCTGGTAAAAGCAGAACTAGCTGGCGGCGGGGGACTGGAGCAGCAGTGAGTGACTTCGAGGGCACAGGATGCTGCATGGGGCTGGTAGAAGCAGAACTAGCTGGTGGCAGGGGACCGGAGCAGCAGTGAGTGACTACGAGGGCACAGGATGGCTGCATGGGGCTGGTAGAAGCAGAACTAGCTGGCGGCGGGGGACTGGAGCAGCAGTGAGTGACTGCGAGGGCACAGGATGGCTGCATGGGGCTGGTAGAAGCAGAACTAGCTGGCGGCGGTGGACTGGAGCAGCAGTGAGTGACTACGAGGGCACAGGATGGCTGCAGGGGGCTGGTAGAAGCAGAACTAGCTGGCGGCGGGGGACTGGAGCAGCAGTGAGTGACTACGAGGGCACAGGATGCTGCATGGGGCTGGTAGAAGCAGAACTAGCTGGTGGTGGGGGACTGGAGCAGCACTGAGTGACTGAGAGGGCACAGGATGGCTGCATGGGGCTGGTAGAAGCAGAACTAGCTGGCGGCGGGGGACTGGAGCAGCAGTGAGTGACTACGAGGGCACAGGATGGCTGCATGGGGCTGGTAGAAGCAGAACTAGCTGGTGGCGGGGGACCGGAGCAGCAGTGAGTGACTACGAGGGCACAGGATGGCTGCATGGGTCTGGTAGAAGCAGAACTAGCTGGCGGCGGGGGACTGGAGCAGCAGTGAGTGACTGCGAGGGCACAGGATGGCTGCATGGGGCTGGTAGAAGAAGAACTAGCTAGTGGCGGGGGACTGGAGCAGCAGTGAGTGACTGGGGGGGCACAGGATGGCTGCATGGGGCTAGTAGAAGCAGAACTAGCTGGCGGCGGGGGACTGGAGCAGCAGTGAGTGACTACGAGGGCACAGGATGGCTGCAGGGGGCTGGTAGAAGCAGAACTAGCTGGCAGCGGGGGACTGGAGCAGCAGTGAGTGACTGAGAGGGCACAGGACGGCTGCATGGGGCTGGTAGAAGCAGAACTAGCTGGTGGCGGGGGACTGGAGCAGCAGTGAGTGACTACGAGGGCACAGGATGGCTACATGGGGCTGGTAGAAGCAGAACTAGCTGGCGGCGGGGGACTGGAGCAGCAGTGAGTGACTACGAGGGCACAGGATGGCTGCATGGGGCTGGTAGAAGCAGAACTAGCTGGCAGCGGGGGACTGGAGCAGCAGTGAGTGACTGCGAGGGCACAGGATGGCTGCATGGGGCTGGTAGAAGCAGAACTAGCTGGCGTCGGGGGACTGGAGCAGCAGTGAGTGACTACGAGGGCACAGGATGGCTGCATGGGGCTGGTAGAAGCAGAACTAGCTGCCGGCGGAGGACTGGAGCAGCAGTGAGTGACTACGAGGGCACAGGATGGCTGCATGGGGCTGGTAGAAGCAGAACTAGCTGGTGGCGGGGGACTGGAGCAGCAGTGAGTGACTGCGAGGGTACAGGATGGCTGCATGGGGCTGGTAGAAGCAGAACTAGCTGGTGGCGGGGGACTGGAGCAGCAGTGAGTGACTGCGAGGGCACAGGATGGCTGCATGGGGCTGGTAGAAGCAGAACTAGCTGGCAGCGGGGGACTGGAGCAGCAGTGAGTGACTACGAGGGCACAGGATGGCTGCATGGGGCTGGTAGAAGCAGAACTAGCTGGTGGCGGGGGACTGGAGCAGCAGTGAGTGACTACGAGGGCAAAGGATGGCTGCATGGGGCTGGTAGAAGCAGAACTAGCTGGCAGCGGGGGACTGGAGCAGCAGTGAGTGACTGCGAGGGCACAGGATGGCTGCATGGGGCTGGTAGAAGCAGAACTAGCTGGTGGCGGGGGACTGGAGCAGCAGTGAGTGACTGAGAGGGCACAGGACGGCTGCATGGGGCTGGTAGAAGCAGAACTAGCTGGTGGCGGGGGACTGGAGCAGCAGTGAGTGACTACGAGGGCACAGGATGGCTACATGGGGCTGGTAGAAGCAGAACTAGCTGGCGGCGGGGGACTGGAGCAGCAGTGAGTGACTACGAGGGCACAGGATGGCTGCATGGGGCTGGTAGAAGCAGAACTAGCTGGAGGCGGGGGACTGGAGCAGCAGTGAGTGACTGCGAGGGCACAGGATGGCTGCATGGGGCTGGTAGAAGCAGAACTAGCTGGCGGCGGGGGACTGGAGCAGCAGTGAGTGACTACGAGGGCACAGGATGGCTGCATGGGGCTGGTAGAAGCAGAACTAGCTGGCAGCGGGGGACTGGAGCAGCAGTGAGTGACTGCGAGGACACAGGATGGCTGCAGAGGCTGGTAGAAGCAGAACTAGCTGGCAGCGGGGGACTGGAGCAGCAGTGAGTGACTACGAGGGCACAGGATGGCTGCATGGGGCTGGTAGAAGCAGAACTAGCTGGTGGCGGGGGACTGGAGCAGCAGTGAGTGACTACGAGGGCACAGGATGGCTGCATGGGGCTGGTAGAAGCAGAACTAGCTGGCAGCGGGGGACTGGAGCAGCAGTGAGTGACTGCGAGGGCACAGGATGGCTGCAGAGGCTGGTAGAAGCAGAACTAGTTGGCGGCGTGGGACTGGAGCAGCAGTGAGTGACTGCGAGGGCACAGGATGGCTGCATGGGGCTGGTAGAAGCAGAACTAGCTGGCGGCGGGGGACTGGAGCAGCAGTGAGTGACTACGAGGGCACAGGATGGCTGCATGGGGCTGGTAGAAGCAGAACTAGCTGGTGGCGGGGGACCGGAGCAGCAGTGAGTGACTACGAGGGCACAGGATGGCTGCATGGGGCTGGTAGAAGCAGAACTAGCTGGCGGAGGGGGACTGGAGCAGCAGTGAGTGACTACGAGGGCACAGGATGGCTGCATGGGGCTGGTAGAAGCAGAACTAGCTGGTGGCCGGGGACCGGAGCAGCAGTGAGTGACTACGAGGGCACAGGATGGCTGCATGGGGCTGGTAGAAGCAGAACTAGCTGGCGGCGGGGGACTGGAGCAGCAGTGAGTGACTGCGAGGGCACAGGATGGCTGCATGGGGCTGGTAGAAGCAGAACTAGCTAGTGGCGGGGGACTGGAGCAGCAGTGAGTGACTACGAGGGCACAGGATAGCTGCATGGGGCTGGTAGAAGCAGAACTAGCTGGTGGCGAGGGACTGGAGCAGCAGTGAGTGACTACGAGGGCACAGGATGGCTGCAGGGGGCTGGTAGAAGCAGAACTAGCTGGCAGCGGGGGAGCAGAGGATTAGTGAGTGACTGCGAGGACACAGGATGGCTGCAGGGGTTGGTAGAAGCCCCAGGTAAGTATAACTTTTTTTTTTGCCTGTAGATTCCTTTAAAACATTGTGAAACTGTACAAATAAGGCAGGAAAAATGTAGTCAAAATCCAGGCTGAGGTCGGAGCAGGTGGGAGGCGGAGAGTAGTCAAAATCCAGGCAGAGGTTAGTACAGGCGGCAGACATTCTGTGCTTTCAAATGAGCTTATCTGCCATGGCAGTCAGGTGACCCTGGGGGAAGGTCAAATTACAACTTATGATTAGAGACAAATGAGGAAGAATGAGACACGCAAAACTCTATATACATGCAGGCTACATTTCTCTATGTGCAGCACATCGGAGGCCAGATGGGGGGATCAGACATGCTAAACTAATATATAATCACGTGTGTGCGCGCGTATATATAATACTAAGGGATAGACGGAGAACCCCAGTCTCCATAAGAAATATATAAATACAGAGGTGCTGCAGCACACAATAGGAAAACTGGGGCTCTTAGTCACACTTTAACAAGCTTAAAGTCAATGGGAACCTGTTTTTTTTGTTTTTTTTTTAAAGTCAGATACTCACCTAAGGAGAGGGAGGCTCTGGGTCCCATATAGCATCCCCTCTCCTCTCCCGGTGCCCGCTGCTGTCCTGGCTCCCCCGTAGCGGTATTCCACCGTTTCGGTCATAAATCACTGTCTCCCGGACTGAGGGAGGCTTCGGAAATGCTTCGGGAGCCCGAGTGCTCCCAAAGACGGGCCGCTCTACACTGCGCATGCGTACGCCCTCTATGATGCACTCGCATGTGCGCCGCCTGTCTTCGGGAGGACTCGGCTCCCGAAGACTTCCCAAGTCCCCTCGGCGGGGGATGAGAACGGGGGAGCCAGCGCAGCACCGGGAGAGGAGAGGATAGGCTCATTAGGACCAAGCCTTCCCTCTCCTTAGGTGAGTATCTGACTTTTTTTTTTTTAATACGGGGTTACATTAGCTTTAAAGGGAAGGTTCAGGGACTGTTTAAAAAAAATAAAAATCCGCATCCACTTACCTGGGGCTTCCTCCAGCCCGTGGCAGGCAGGAGGTGCCCTCGGCGCCGCTCCGCAGGCTCCCGGTGGCGCGCCTGCGCAGTACAGCCCGGAGGATGTCCGATGACAGCGCGCCGCCGTGAGGCGCATTTTGGAACGCGGAAGGAGCCCGACCTGGCCGCCGGCCTGTCCAGGTCGGGTCGGCCACCGGCAGCCTGCGGAGCGGCGCCGAGGGCACCTCCTGCCTGCCACGGGCTCGAGGAAGCCCCAGGTAAGTGGATGCGGATTTTTATTTTTTTTAAACAATCCCTGAACCTTCCCTTTAAAGGACTACTGTAGGGGGAAAATGAGTTGAACTTACCCGGGTCTTCTAATGGTCTCCCGCAGACCTCCTGTGCCTGCGCAGGGCCCCGCCTCTGGTTCACTTCTGGAATTTCTGACTTTAAAGTCGGAAAACCACTGCGCCTGCATGACTGTGTCCTTGCTGACGTCTCCAGGAGCGTACTGCGCAGGCACAGACCTTACTGGGCCTGCGCAATACACTCCTGGTGACGTAAGCGGGAGGGAGGGCGTAGTTTTCCCACTAAGGTCGGAAATTTTAGAAGAGAACCGGAGGCGGGGCCTGGAGCATCGGTGAGTGGCTGCGCGGGCACAGGAGGTCTGCGGGAGACCATTAGAAGCCCCGGGTAAATTCAACTAATTTTCCCGATAAACCCCCCCCCCCCCCCCCCTACAGTTTTCCTTTAATCTCACCAATTGCGGCAAATGAGCGGATTGCACATGTTCAGAGTTCATTCGGTACCTAGTAAAAGGTGTGATTTTAATTTCCTTTTCTCCCATTTAGTTGACTTTTGGGTCAGATCGGGGACACTTTGGCGCAGATGGTGAGCTTAAGCGCGTTAAAGCGTGACCAAGAGCCCGTGTCACTGTTTTCCTGTTGTGTGCTGCAGCCCGTGTATGTGTGTGTATATATATCATACATACAGTGCACATTTCTCTCTGTATTTCTTCTGCCGTTCAGGGCCACTTCAAAAAAATGGTGCCGCCTCCTTTGGAGGAATGTAGAGCAAGCGTAGATGTTTGCCAGCACGTTAAGAGCCAATGTCTTAGTTCACAGAAGAATGCATTCTCTTGCTTAGTCACCTATACTGCGCAGAAGTACCCAGGTAAACATAGGTGTCCTAACTCTGGCCCTGTAACATGCATAGTGCAGACATGCAAACACATTCATTGCATCGAAACCTATCAATGGATTACGTTAGCTCCCTTGTGCGATTGGTAAGATGCGCTGTCTGTCCCAGGAGAGGACGTCAGGATGTGTGCTCCTAATCCCGGCGCTGCGTAACATGTTGGCGCTTTATAAATACAATAAATAAATAAAATAATGCAATAAATGTTTTCATGTCTACACTATCCATGTTACAGGGCCAGAGTTAGGACACCTAGTCTATTTACAGGGTCTGCACTGCCCATAGAGGAACTGACTATCCAGCAGAGGGCGCTCTCATACTGGGCGCATATACAGAGCAGCAGCCCCAGCACTTACCACCATAAAGCCTCACTGAGCCGGGGAGCCGAGGCCATACCACTATGGCTGACTATCCAGCAGAGGGCGCTCTCATACTGGGCGCATATACAGAGCAGCAGCCCCAGCACTTACCACCATAAAGCCTCACTGAGCCAGGGGAGCGAGGCCATACCACTATGGCTGACTATCCAGCAGAGGGCGCTCTCATACTGGGCGCATATACAGAGCAGCAGCCCCAGCACTTACCACCATAAAGCCTCACTGAGCCAGGGGGGCGAGGCCATACCACTATGGCTGACTATCCAGCAGAGGGCGCTCTCATACTGGGCGCATATACAGAGCAGCAGCCCCAGCACTTACCACCATAAAGCCTCACTGAGCCAGGGGGGCAAGGCCATACCACTATGGCTGACTATCCAGCAGAGGGCTCTCTCATACTGGGCGCACATACAGAGCAGCAACCCCAGCACTTACCACCATAAAGCCTCACTGAGCCAGGGGGGCGAGGCCATACCACTATGGCTGACTATCCAGCAGAGGGCGCTCTCATACTGGGCGCACATACAGAGCAGCAGCCCCAGCACTTACCACCATAAAGCCTCACTGAGCCAGGGGAGCGAGGCCATACCACTATGGCTGACTATCCAGCAGAGGGCGCTCTCATACTGGGCGCATATACAGAGCAGCAGCCCCAGCACTTACCACCATAAAGCCTCACTGAGCCAGGGGGGCAAGGCCATACCACTATGGCTGACTATCCAGCAGAGGGCGCTCTCATACTGGGTACACATACAGAGCAGCAGCCCCAGCACTTACCACCATAAAGCCTCACTGAGCCAGGGGGGCGAGGCCATACCACTATAGCTGAATATCCAGCAGAGGGCGCTCTCATACTGGGCGCATATACAGAGCAGCAACCCAGCACTTACCACCATAAAGCCTCACTGAGCCAGGGGGGATGAGGCCATACCACTATGGCTGACTATCCAGCAGAGGGCGCTCTCATACTGGGCACATATACAGAGCAGCAACCCCAGCACTTACCACCATAAAGCCTCACTGAGCCAGGGAGCCAAGGCCATACCACTATGGCTGACTATCCAGTAGAGGGCACTCTCATACAGGGGACATATACAGAGCAGCAGCCCCAGCACTTACCACCATAAAGCCTCACTGAGCCAGAGGGCAGAGGCCATACCACTATGGCTGACTATCCAGCAGAGGGCGCTCTCATACTGGACACACATACAGAGCAGCAACCCCAGCACTTACCACCATAAAGCCTCACTGAGCCAGGGGGGCGAGGCCATACCACTATGACTGACTATCCAGCAGAGGGCGCTCTCATACTGGGTGCACATACAGAGCAGCAGCCCCAGCACTTACCACCATAAAGCCTCACTGAGCCAGAGAGCCGAGGCCATAGCACTATGGCTGACTATCCAGCAGAGGGCGCTCTCATACTGGGCGCATATACAGAGCAGCAGCCCCAGCACTTACCACCATAAAGCCTCACTGAGCCAGGGGGGCGAGGCCATACCACTATGGCTGACTATCCAGCAGAGGGCGCTCTCATACTGGGCGTATATACAGAGCAGCAGCCCCAGCACTTACCACCATAAAACCTCACTGAGCCAGGGGGGCGAGGCCATACCACTATGGCTGACTATCCAGCAGAGGGCGCTCTCATACTGGGTGCACATACAGAGCAGCAGCCCCAGCACTTACCACCATAAAGCCTCACTGAGCCAGAGGGCAGAGGCCATACCACTATGGCTGACTATCCAGCAGAGGGCGCTCTCATACTGGGCGCATATACAGAGCAGCAGCCCCAGCACTTACCACCATAAAGCCTCACTGAGCCAGGGGGGCGAGGCCATACCACTATGGCTGACTATCCAGCAGAGGGCGCTCTCATACTGGGCGTATATACAGAGCAGCAGCCCCAGCACTTACCACCATAAAGCCTCACTGAGCCAGGGAGCCAAGGCCATACCACTATGGCTGACTATCCAGCAGAGGGCGCTCTCATATAGAGCAGCCGCCCCAGCCTACTATGGCTGACTATCCAGCAGAGGGCACTCTCATACTGGGCACATATACAGAGCAGCAACCCCAGCACTTACCACCATAAAGCCTCACTGAGCCAGGGAGCCGAGGCCATACCACTATGGCTGACTATCCAGCAGAGAGCGCTCTCATACTGGGCGCATATACAAAGCAGCAACCCCAGCACTTACCACCATAAAGCCTCACTGAGCCAGGGGGCGAGGCCATACCACTATGACTGACTATCCAGCAGAGGGCGCTCTCATACTGGGCGCATATACACAGCAGCAGCCCGACACTTACCACCATAAAGCCTCACTGAGCCAGGGAACCGAGGCCATACCACTATGGCTGACTATCCAGCAGAGAGCGCTCTCATACTGGGCGTATATACAGAGCAGCAGCTCCAGCACTTACCACCATAAAGCCTCACTGAGCCAGGGGAGCCGAGGCCATACCACTATGGCTGACTATCCAGTAGAGGGCACTCTCATACTGGGCACATATACAGAGCAGCAACCCCAGCACTTACCACTATAAAGCCTCACTGAGCCAGGGGAGCCGAGGCCATACCACTATGGCTGACTATCCAGCAGAGGGCGCTCTCATACTGGGCGCATATACAGAGCAGCAGCCCCAGCACTTACCACTATAAAGCCTCACTGAGCCAGGGAGCCGAGGCCATACCACTATGGCTGACTATCCAGGAGAGGGCGCTCTCATACTGGGAACACATACAGAGCAGCAGCTCCAGCACTTACCACCATAAATCCTCACTGAGCCAGGGAGCCGAGGCCATACCACTATGGCTGACTATCCAGTAGAGGGCACTCTCATACTGGGCGCATATACAGAGCAGCAGGCCCAACACTTACCACCATAAAGCCTCACTGAGCCAGGGAGCCGATGACATACCACTATGGCTGACTATCCAGTAGAGGGCACTCTCATACTGGGCACATATACAGAGCAGCAACCCCAGCACTTACCACTATAAAGCCTCACTGAGCCAGGGGAGCCGAGGCCATACCACTATGGCTGACTATCCAGCAGAGGGCGCTCTCATACTGGGCGCATATACAGAGCAGCAGCCCCAGCACTTACCACCATAAAGCCTCACTGAGCCAGGGGGGCGAGGCCATACCACTATGGCTGACTATCCAGCAGAGAGCGCTCTCATACTGGGCGCATATACAGAGCAGCAGCCCCAGCACTTACCACCATAAAGCCTCACTGAGCCAGAGAGCCGAGGCCATACCACTATGGCTGACTATCCAGCAGAGGGCGCTCTCATACTGGGCGCATATACAGAGCAGCAGGCCCAACACTTACCACCATAAAGCCTCACTGAGCCAGGGGGGCGAGGCCATACCACTATGGCTGACTATCCAGCAGAGGGCGCTCTCATACTGGGCGCATATACAGAGCAGCAACCCCAGCACTTACCACCATAAAGCCTCACTGAGTCAGGGAGCCGAGGCTATACCACTATGGCTGACTATCCAGCAGAGGGCGCTCTCATACTGGGCACACATACAGAGCAGCAACCTCAGCACTTACCACCATAAAGCCTTACTGAGCCAGGGGGGCGAGGCCATACCACTATGGCTGACTATCCAGCAGAGTGCGCTCTCATACTGGGCGCATATACAGAGCAGCAACCCCAGCACTTACCACCATAAAGCCTCACTGAGCCAGGGAGCCAAGGCCATACCACTATGGCTGACTATCCAGTAGAGGGCACTCTCATACTGGGCGCATATACAGAGCAGCAGCCCCAGCACTTACCACCATAAAGCCTCACTGAGCCAGGGAGCCGATGCCATACCACTATGGCTGACTATCCAGCAGAGGGCGCTCTCATACTGGGTGCATATACAGAGCAGCAACCCCAGCACTTACCACCATAAAGCCTCACTGAGCCAGGGAGCCGATGCCATACCACTATGGATGACTATCCAGCAGAGGGCGCTCTCATACTGGGCGCATATACAGAGCAGCCACCCCAGCACTTACCACCATAAAGCCTAACTGAGCCAGGGGGGCGAGGCCATACCACTATGGCTGACTATCCAGCAGAGGGCGCTCTCATACTGGGCACACATACAGCGCAGCAGCCCCAGCACTTACCACCATAAAGCCTAACTGAGCCAGGGGGGCGAGGCCATACCACTATGGCTGACTATCCAGCAGAGGGCACTCTCATACTGGGCGCATATACAGAGCAGCAACCCCAGCACTTACCACCATAAAGCCTCACTGAGCCAGGGAGACGAGGCCATACCACTATGGCTGACTATCCAGCAGAGGGCGCTCTTATACTGGGTGCATATACAGAGCAGCAACCCCAGCACTTACCACCATAAAGCCTCACTGAGCCAGGGGGGAGAGGCCATACCACTATGGCTGACTATCCAGCAGAGGGTGCTCTCATACCGGGCGCATATACAGAGCAGCAGTCCCAGCACTTACCACCATAAAGCCTCACTGAGCTAGGGAGCCAAGGCCATACCACTATGGCTGACTATCCAGCAGAGGGCGCTCTCATACTGGGTGCATATACAGAGCAGCAGCCCCAGCACTTACCACCATAAAGCCTCACTGAGCCAGGGAGCCAAGGCCATACCACTATGGCTGACTATCCAGCAGAGAGCGCTCTCATACTGGGCACATATACAGAGCAGCAGCCCCAGCACTTACCATCATAAAGCCTCACTGAGCCAGGGAGCCGATGCCATACCACTATGGCTGACTATCCAGCAGAGGGCGCTCTCATACTGGGCACATATACAGAGCAGCAGCCCCAGCACTTACCATCATAAAGCCTCACTGAGCCAGGGGGGCGAGGCCATACCACTATGGCTGACTATCCAGCAGAGGGCGCTCTCATACTGGGCACATATACAGAGCAGCAGTCCCAGCACTTACCACCATAAAGCCTCACTGAGCCAGGGGGGCGAGGCCATACCACTATGGCTGACTATCCAGCAGAGGGCGCTCTCATACTGGGCACATATACAGAGCAGCAACCCCAGCACTTACCATCATAAAGCCTCACTGAGCCAGGGGGGCGAGGCCATACCACTATGGCTGACTATCCAGCAGAGGGCGCTCTCATACTGGGCACATATACAGAGCAGCAACCCCAGCACTTACCACCATAAAGCCTAACTGAGCCAGGGGGGCGAGGCCATACCACTATGGCTGACTATCCAGCAGAGGGCGCTCTCATACTGGGCACATATACAGAGCAGCAACCCCAGCACTTACCACCATAAAGCCTCACTGAGCCAGGGAGCCGAGGCTATACCACTATGGCTGACTATCCAGCAGAGGGCGCTCTCATACTGGGCACATATACAGAGCAGCAGCCCCAGCACTTACCATCATAAAGCCTCACTGAGCCAGGGGGGCGAGGCCATACCACTATGGCTGACTATCCAGCAGAGGGCGCTCTCATACTGGGCACATATACAGAGCAGCAGTCCCAGCACTTACCACCATAAAGCCTCACTGAGCCAGGGAGCCAAGGCCATACCACTATGGCTGACTATCCAGCAAGGGGCGCTCCCATACTGGGCCCATATACAGCGCAGCAGCCCCAGCACTTACCACCATAAAGCCTCACTGAGCCAGGGGAGCCGAGGCCATACCACTATGGCTGACTATCCAGTAGAGGGCGCTCTCATACTGGGCACACATACAGAGCAGCAACCCCAGCACTTACCACCATAAAGCCTCACTGAGCCAGGGAGCCGATGCCATACCACTATGGCTGACTATCCAGCAGAGGGCGCTCTCATACTGGGCACATATACAGAGCAGCAACCCCAGCACTTACCACCATAAAGCCTCACTGAGCCAGGGAGCCGAGGCTATACCACTATGGCTGACTATCCAGCAGAGGGCGCTCTCATACTGGCCGCATATACAGAGCAGTAGCCCCAACACTTACCACCATAAAGCCTCACTGAGCCAGGGGGACGAGGCCATACCACTATGGCTGACTATCCAGCAGAGAGCGCTCTCATACTGGGTGCACATACAGAACAGCAACCCCAGCACTTACCACCATAAAGCCTCACTGAGCCAGGGGGGCGAGGCCATACCACTAGGGCTGACTATCCACCAGAGGGCGCTCTCATACTGTGCGCAAATACAGAGCAGCAGCCCCAGCACTTACCACCATAAAGCCTCACTGAGCCAGGGGGCGAGGCCATACCACTATGGCTGACTATCCAGCAGAGGGTGCTCTCATACTGGGCCCATATACAGAGCAGCAGCCCCAGCACTTACCACCATAAAGCCTCACTGAGCCAGGGGGGCGAGGCCATACCACTATGGCTGACTATCCAGTAGAGGGCGCTCTCATACTGGTCGCATATACAGAGCAGCAGCCCCAGCACTTCCCACTATAAAGCCTCACTGAGCCAGGGGGGCGAGGCCATACCACTAGGGCTGACTATCCAGCAGAGGATGCTCTCATACTGGGCCCATATACAGAGCAGCAGCCCCAGCACTTACCACCATAAAGCCTCACTGAGCCAGGGGGGCGAGGCCATACCACTATGGCTGACTATCCAGCAGAGGGCGCTCTCATACTGGGTGCACATACACAGCAGCAGCCCGACACTTACCACCATAAAGCCTCACTGAGCCAGGGGGGCGAGGCCATACCACTAGGGCTGACTATCCAGCAGAGGGCGCTCTCATACTGGGCGTATACACAGAGCAGCAGCCCCAGCACTTACCACCATAAAGCCTCACTGAGCAAGGGGGGCAAGGCCATACCACTAGGGCTGACTATCCACCAGAGGGCGCTCTCATACTGTGCGCAAATACAGAGCAGCAGCCCCAGCTCTTACCACCATAAAGCCTCACTGAGCCAGGGGGGCGAGGCCATACCACTAGGGCTGACTATCCAGCAGAGGGTGCTCTCATACTGGGCACATATACATAGCAGCTCCCCCAGCACTTATCACCATAAAGCCTCACTGAGCCAGGGGGACGAGGCCATACCACTATGGCTGACTATCCACCAGAGGGCGCTCTCATACTGTGCGCAAATACAGAGCAGCAGCCCCAGCACTTACCACCATAAAGCCTCACTGAGCCAGGGAGCCAAGGCCATACCACTATGGCTGACTATCCAGCAGAGGGCGCTCTCATACTGGGTGCATATACAGAGCAGCAACCCCAGCACTTACCACCATAAAGCCTCACTGAGCCAGGGGGGAGAGGCCATACCACTATGGCTGACTATCCAGCAGAGGGCGCTCTCATACTGGACACACATACAGAGCAGCAGCCCCAGCACTTACCACCATAAAGCCTCACTGAGCTAGGGAGCCAAGGCCATACCACTATGGCTGACTATCCAGCAGAGGGCGCTCTCATACTGGGTGCATATACAGAGCAGCAGCCCCAACACTTACCACCATAAAGCCTCACTGAGCCAGGGAGCCAAGGCCATACCACTATGGCTGACTATCCAGCAGAGGGCGCTCTCATACTGGGTGCATATACAGAGCAGCAACCCCAGCACTTACCACCATAAAGCCTCACTGAGCCAGGGGAGCCGAAGCCATACCACTATGGCTGACTATCCAGCAGAGGGCGCTCTCATACTGGGCACATATACAGAGCAGCAGAACCAGCACTTACCACCATAAAGCCTCACTGAGCCAGGGGGCGAGGCCATACCACTATGGCTGACTATCCAGCAGAGGGCACTCTCATACTGGACACACACACAGAGCAGCAGCCCCAGCACTTACCACCATAAAGCCTCACTGAGCCAGGAAGCCGAAGCCATACCACTATGGCTGATTATCCAACAGAGGGCGCTCTCATACTGGGTGCACATGTAGAGCAGCAGCCCCAACATTTACCACCATAAAGCCTCACTGAGCCAGGGGAGCGAGGCCATACCACTATGGCTGACTATCCAGCAGAGGGCGCTCTCATACTGGGTGCACATATAGAGCAGCAGCCCCAACATTTACCACCATAAAGCCTCACTGAGCCAGGGGAGCGAGGCCATACCACTATGGCTGACTATCTAGCAGAGGGCGCTCTCATACTGGGCACATATACAGAGCAGCAGAACCACCACTTACCACCATAAAGCCTCACTGAGCCAGGGGGGCGAGGCCATACCACTATAGCTGACTATCCAGCAGAGGGCGCTCTCATACTGGGCACATATACAGAGCAGCAGCCCCAACACTTACCACCATAAAGCCTCACTGAGTCGGGAAGCCGAGGCCATAGCACTATGGCTGACTATCCAGCAGAGGGCACTCTCATACTGGGCACACATACAGAGCAGCAACCCCAGCACTTACCACCATAAAGCCTCACTGAGCCAGGGGGGGGGCTAGGCCACACCACTATGACTGACTATCCAGCAGAGGGCGCTCTCATACTGGGTGCACATACAGAGCAGCAACCCCAGGACTTACCACCATAAAGCCTCACTGAGCCAGGGAGCCGATGCCATACCACTATGGCTGACTATCCAGCAGAGGGCGCTCTCATACTGGGTGCATATACAGAGCAGCAGCCCAGCACTTACCAGCATAAAGCCCCACTGAGCCAGGGGAGCGAGGCCATACCACTATGGCTGACTATCCAGCAGAGGGCGCTCTCATACTGGGCACATATACAGAGCAGCAGCCCCAAGACTTACCACCATAAAGCCTCACTGAGACGGGGAGCCGAGACCATAGCACTATGGCTGACTATCCAGCAGAGGGCACTCTCATACTGGACACACATACAGAGCAGCAACCCCAGCACTTACCACCATAAAGCCTCACTGAGCCGGGGGGGGGGGGGGGCTTGGCCATATTACTATGACTGACTATCCAGCAGAGGGCGCTCTCATACTGGGTGCACATACAGAGCAGCAACCCCAGGACTTACCACCATAAAGCCTCACTGAGCCAGGGAGCCGATGCCATACCACTATGGCTGACTATCCAGCAGAGGGCGCTCTCATACTGGGTGCATATACAGAGCAGCAACCCCATCACTTACCACCATAAAGCCTCACTGAGCCAGGGGGATGAGGCCATACCACTATGACTGACTATCCAGCAGGGGGCGCTCTCATACTGGGCGCATATACAGAGCAGCAGCCCCAGCACTTACCACCATAAAGCCTCACTGAGTCAGGGAGCCAAGGCCATACCACTATGGCTGACTATCCAGCAGAGGGCGCTCTCATACTGGGCACACATACAGAGCAGCAACCCCAGCACTTACCACCATAAAGCCTCACTGAGCCAGGGAGCCAAGGCCATACCACTATGGCTGACTATCCAGCAGAGGGTGCTCTCATACTGGGCACATATACATAGCAGCTCCCCCAGCACTTACCACCATAAAGCCTCACTGAGCCAGGGGGGCGAGGCCATACCACTATGGCTGACTATCCACCAGAGGGCGCTCTCATACTGTGCGCACATACAGAGCAGCAGCCCCAGCACTTACCACCATGAAGCCACACTGAGCCAGGGAGACGAGGCCATACCACTATGGCTGATTATCCAGCAGAGGGCGCTCTCATACTGGGTGCACATACAGAGCAGCAGCCCCAACATTTACCACCATAAAGCCTCACTAAGCCAGGGAGCCAAGGCCATACCACTATGGCTGACTATCCAGCAGAGGGCGCTCTCATACTGGGCACACATACAGAGCAGCAACCCCAGCACTTACCACCATAAAGCAACACTGAGTCAGGGAGCCAAGGCCATACCACTATGGCTGACTATCCAGCAGAGGGCGCTCTCATACTGGGCACACATACAGAGCAGCAACCCCAGCACTTACCACCATAAAGCCTCATTGAGCCAGGGAGCCAAGGCCATACCACTATGGCTGACTATCCAGCAGAGGGCGCTCTCATACTGGACACACACACAGAGCAGCAGCCCCAGCACTTACCACCATAAAGCCTCACTGAGTCAGGGAGCCAAGGCCATACCACTATGGCTGACTATCCAGCAGACGGCGCTCTCATACTGGGCGCATATACAGAGCAGCAACGCCAGCACTTACCACCATAAAGCCTCACTGAGCCAGGGAGCCGAGGCCATACCACTATGGCTGACTATCCAGCAGAGGGCGCTCTCATACTGGGCACACATACAGCGCAGCAGCCCAAGCACTTACCACCATAAAGCCTCACTGAGCCAGGGGGGCGAGGCCATACCACTATGGCTGACTATCCAGCAGAGGGCACTCTCATACTGCGCACACATACAGAGCAGCAGCCCCAGCACTTACCACCATAAAGCCTCACTGAGCCAGCGGGATGAGGCCATACCACTATGACTGACTATCCAGCAGAGGGCGCTCTCATACTGGGCGTATATACAGAGCAGCAGCCCCAGCACTTACCACCATAAAGCCTCACTGAGCCAGGGGGCAAGGCCATACCACTATGCATGACTATCCAGCAGAGGGCGCTCTCATACTGGGCACATATACAGAGCAGCAGCCCCAGCACTTACCACCATAAAGCCTCACTGAGCCAGGGAGCCAATGCCATACCACTATGGCTGACTATCCAGCAGAGGGCGCTCTCATACTGGACACACATACAGAGCAGCAGTCCTGGCACTTACCACCATAAAGCCTCACTGAGCCAGGGAGCCGATGCCATACCACTATGGCTGACTATCCAGCAGAGGGCGCTCTCATACTGGGTGCAGATACAGAACAGCATCCCCAGCACTTACCACCATAAAGCTTCACTGAGCCAGGGAGCCGATGCCATACCACTATGGCTGACTATCCAGCAGAGGGCTCTCTCATACTGGACACACATACAGAGCAGCAGCCCTGGCACTTGCCACCATAAAGCCTCACTGAGCCGGGGAGCCGATGCCATACCACTATGGCTGACTCTCCAGCAGAGGGCACTCTCATACTGGACACACACACAGAGCAGCATCCCCAGCACTTACCACCATAAAGCCTCACTGAGCCAGGGAGCCAAGGCCATACCACTATGGCTGACTATCCAGCAGAGGGCTCTCTCATACTGGACACACATACAGAGCAGCAGCCCTGGCACTTGCCACCATAAAGCCTCACTGAGCCGGGGAGCCGATGCCATACCACTATGGCTGACTCTCCAGCAGAGGGCACTCTCATACTGGACACACACACAGAGCAGCATCCCCAGCACTTACCACCATAAAGCCTCACTGAGCCAAGGAGCCAAGGCCATACCACTATGGCTGACTATCCAGCAGAGTGCGCTCTCATACTGGATGCACATACAGAGCAGCAACCCAGCACTTACCACCATAAAGCCTCACTGAGCCAGGGGGATGAGGCCATACCACTATGACTGACTATCCAGCAGGGGGCGCTCCCATACTGGGCACATATACAGAGCAGCAGATCCAACACTTACCACCATAAAGCCTCACTGAGCCAGGGAGCCGATGCCATACCACTATGGCTGACTATCCAGCAGAGGGCGCTCTCATACTGGGTGCACATACAGAGCAGCAACCCCAGCACTTACCACCATAAAGCCTCACTGAGCCAGGGAGACGAGGTCATACCACTATGGATGACTATCCAGCAGAGAGCGCTCTCATACTGGGCATATATACAGAGCAGCAGCCCCAGCACTTACCACCATAAAGCCTCACTGAGCCAGGGAGACGAGGTCATACCACTATGGCTGACTATCCAGCAGAGGGCGCTCTCATACTGGGCGCATATACAAAGCAGCAGCCCCAACACTTACCACCATAAAGCCTCACTGAGCCAGGGAGCCGAGGCTATACCACTATGGCTGACTATCCAGCAGAGGGCGCTCTCATACTGGGCACACATACAGAGCAGCAGCCCCAGCACTTACCACCATAAAGCCTCACTCAGCCAGGGAGCCGAGGCTATACCACTATGGCTGGCTATCCAGCAGAGGGCGCTCTCATACTGGGTGCACATACAGAACTGCATCCCCAGCACTTACCACCATAAAGCCTCACTGAGCCAGGGGGGTGAGGCCATACCACTATGGCTGACTATCCAGCAGAGGGTGCTCTCATACAGAGCAGCCGCCCCAGCCTACTATGGCTGACTATCCAGCAGAGGGCGCTCTCATACTGGGCGTATATACAGAGCTGCAGCCCCAGCATTTACCATCATAAAGCCTCACTGAGCCAGGGAGACGAGGCCATACCACTATGGCTGACTATCCACCAGAGGGCGCTCACATCCTGGGTGCACATACAGAGCAGCAGCCCCGACACTTACCACCACAAAGCCTCACTGAGCCAGGATGCCGAGGCCATACCACTATGGCTGACTATCCAGCAGAGGGCGCTCTCATACTGCTTGTACATACAGAGCAGCAGCCCCAGCACTTACCACCATAAAGCCTCACTGAGTCAGGGAGCCGAGGATATACCACTATGGCTGACTATCCAGCAGAGGGCGCTCTCATACTGGACACACATACAGAGCAGCAGCCCCAACACCACCATAAAGCCTCACTGAGCCAGGGAGCCAAGGCCATACCACTATGGATGACTATCCAGCAGAGGGCGTTCTCATACGGGGCACATATACAGAGCAGCATCCCCAGCACTTACCACCATAAAGCCTCACTGAGCCAGGGAGCCGAGGATATACCACTATGGCTGACTATCCAGCAGAGGGCGTTCTCATACTGGACACACATACAGAGCAGCAGCCCCAACACCACCATAAAGCCTCACTGAGCCAGGGAGCCAAGGCCATACCACTATGGCTGACTATCCAGCAGAGAGCGCTCTCATACTGGGCATATATACAGAGCAGCAGCCCCAGCACTTACCACCATAAAGCCTCACTGAGCCAGGGAGACGAGGTCATACCACTATGGCTGACTATCCAGCAGAGGGCGCTCTCATACTGGGCGCATATACAAAGCAGCAGCCCCAACACTTACCACCATAAAGCCTCACTGAGCCAGGGAGCCGAGGCTATACCACTATGGCTGACTATCCAGCAGAGGGCGCTCTCATACTGGGCACACATACAGAGCAGCAGCCCCAGCACTTACCACCATAAAGCCTCACTCAGCCAGGGAGCCGAGGCTATACCACTATGGCTGGCTATCCAGCAGAGGGCGCTCTCATACTGGGTGCACATACAGAACTGCATCCCCAGCACTTACCACCATAAAGCCTCACTGAGCCAGGGGGGTGAGGCCATACCACTATGGCTGACTATCCAGCAGAGGGTGCTCTCATACAGAGCAGCCGCCCCAGCCTACTATGGCTGACTATCCAGCAGAGGGCGCTCTCATACTGGGCGTATATACAGAGCTGCAGCCCCAGCATTTACCATCATAAAGCCTCACTGAGCCAGGGAGACGAGGCCATACCACTATGGCTGACTATCCACCAGAGGGCGCTCACATCCTGGGTGCACATACAGAGCAGCAGCCCCGACACTTACCACCACAAAGCCTCACTGAGCCAGGATGCCGAGGCCATACCACTATGGCTGACTATCCAGCAGAGGGCGCTCTCATACTGCTTGTACATACAGAGCAGCAGCCCCAGCACTTACCACCATAAAGCCTCACTGAGTCAGGGAGCCGAGGATATACCACTATGGCTGACTATCCAGCAGAGGGCGCTCTCATACTGGACACACATACAGAGCAGCAGCCCCAACACCACCATAAAGCCTCACTGAGCCAGGGAGCCAAGGCCATACCACTATGGATGACTATCCAGCAGAGGGCGTTCTCATACGGGGCACATATACAGAGCAGCATCCCCAGCACTTACCACCATAAAGCCTCACTGAGCCAGGGAGCCGAGGATATACCACTATGGCTGACTATCCAGCAGAGGGCGTTCTCATACTGGACACACATACAGAGCAGCAGCCCCAACACCACCATAAAGCCTCACTGAGCCAGGGAGCCAAGGCCATACCACTATGGCTGACTATCCAGCAGAGGGTGCTCTCATACTGGGCGCATATACAGAGCAGCAGAACCAGCACTTACCACCATAAAGCCTCACTGAGCCGGGGAGTCGAGGCCATACCACTATGGCTGACTATCCAGCAGGGGGCGCTCCCATACTGGGCACACATACAGCGCAGCAGCCCCAGCACTTTCCACCACAAAGCCTCACTGAGCCAGGGAGCCGAGGCCATACCACTATGGCTGACTATCCAGCAGAGGGCGCTCTCATACTGGGTGCACATACAGAGCAGCAGCCCCAGCACTTACCACCATAAAGCCTCACTGAGCCAGGGAGAGGAGGCCATACCATTATGGATGACTATCCAGCAGAGGGCGCTCTCATACAGAGCAGCCGCCCCAGCCTACTATGGCTGACTATCCAGCAGAGGGCGCTTTCATACTGGGCGTATACACAGAGCTGCAGCCCCAGCATTTACCACCATAAAGCCTCACTGAGCCAGGGAGACGAGGCCATACCACTATGGCTGACTATCCAGCAGAGGGCGCTCACATCCTGGGTGCACATACAGAGCAGCAGCCCCAGCACTTACCGCCATAAAGCCTCACTGAGTCAGGGAGCCAAGGATATACCACTATGGCTGACTATCCAGCAGAGGGCGCTCTCATACTGGACACACATACAGAGCAGCAGACCCAACACCACCATAAAGCCTCACTGAGCCAGGGAGCCAAGGCCATACCACTATGGCTGACTATCCAGCAGAGGGCGCTCTCATACTGGGCACACATACAGCGCAGCAGCCCCAGCACTTTCCACCACAAAGCCTCACTGAGCCAGGGAGCCGAGGCCATACCACTATGGCTGACTATCCAGCAGAGGGCGCTCTCATACTGGGTGCACATACAGAGCAGCAGCTCCAGCACTTACCACCATAAAGCCTCACTGAGCCAGGGAGCCGAGGCTATACCACTATGGCTGACTATCCAGCAGGGGGCGCTCTCATACTGGGCACACATACAGAGCAGCAACCCCAGCACTTACCACCATAAAGCCTCACTGAGCCAGGGAACCGAGGCCATACCACTATGGCTGACTATCCAGCAGAGGGCGCTCTCATACTGGGCGCATATACAGAGCAGCAGCCCCAGCACTTACCACCATAAAGCCTCACTGAGCCAGGGGGCGAGGCCATACCACTATGGATGACTATCCAGCAGAGGGCGCTCTCATACTGGGCGCATATACAGAGCAGCAGCCCCAGCACTTACCACCATAAAGCCTCACTGAGCCAGGGGGCGAGGCCATACCACTATGGATGACTATCCAGCAGAGGGCGCTCTCATACTGGGCACATATACAGAGCAGCAGCCCCAGCACCTACCGACATAAAGCCTCACTGAGCCAGGGAGGCGATGCCATACCACTATGGCTGACTATTCAGCAGAGGGCGCTCTCATAATGGGTGCACCTACAGAGCAGCAACCCCAGCACTTGCCACCACAAGGCCTCACTGAGCAAGGATGCCGAGGTCATACCACTATGGCTGACTATCCAGCAGGGGGCGCTCTCATACTGGACACACACACAGAGCAGCAGCCCCAGCACTTACAACCATAAAGCGTCACTGAGCCAGGGAGCCAAGGCCATACCACTATGGCTGACTATCCAGCAGGGGGCGCTCCCATACTGGGCACACATACAGCGCAGCAGCCCCAGCACTTACCACCATAAAGCCTCACTGAGCCAGGGAGAGGAGGCCATACCATTATGGATGACTATCCAGCAGAGGGCGCTCTCATACAGAGCAGCCGCCCCAGCCTACTATGGCTGACTATCCAGCAGAGGGCGCTCTCATACTGGGCGTATACACAGAGCTGCAGCCCCAGCATTTACCACCATAAAGCCTCACTGAGCCAGGGAGATGAGGCCATACCACTATGGCTGACTATCCAGCAGAGGGCGCTCACATCCTGGGTGCACATACAGAGCAGCAGCCCCAGCACTTACCGCCATAAAGCCTCACTGAGTCAGGGAGCCAAGGATATACCACTATGGCTGACTATCCAGCAGAGGGCGCTCTCATACCGGACACACATACAGAGCAGCAGACCCAACACCACCATAAAGCCTCACTGAGCCAGGGAGCCAAGGCCATACCACTATGGATGACTATCCAGCAGAGGGCGTTCTCATACGGGGCACATATACAGAGCAGCAGCCCCAGCACTTACCACCATAAAGCCTCACTGAGCCGGGGAGCCGAGGCCATACCACTATGGCTGACTATCCAGCAGAGGGCGCTCTCATACTGGGCACACATACAGCGCAGCAGCCCCAGCACTTTCCACCACAAAGCCTCACTGAGCCAGGGAGCCGAGGCCATACCACTATGGCTGACTATCCAGCAGAGGGCGCTTTCATACTGGGTGCACATACAGAGCAGCAGCTCCAGCACTTACCACCATAAAGCCTCACTGAGCCAGGGAGCCGAGGCTATACCACTATGGCTGACTATCCAGCAGGGGGCGCTATCATACTGGGCACACATACAGAGCAGCAACCCCAGTACTCACCACCATAAAGCCTCACTGAGCCAGGAAACCGAGGCCATACCACTATGGCTGACTATCCAGCAGAGAGCGCTCTCATACTGGGCGTATATACAGAGCAGCAGTCCCAGCACTTACCACCATAAAGCCTCACTGAGCCAGGGAACCGAGGCCATACCACTATGGCTGACTATCCAGCAGAGAGCGCTCTCATACTGGGCGTATATACAGAGCAGCAGCCCCAGCACTTACCACCATAAAGCCTCACTGAGCCAGGGAACTGAGGCCATACCACTATGGCTGACTATCCAACAGAGAGCGCTCTCATACTGGGCGTATATACAGAGAAGCAGCTCCAGCACTTACCACCATAAAGCCTCACTGAGCCAGGGGAGCCGAGGCCATACCACTATGGCTGACTATCCAGCAGAGGGCACTCTCATACTGGGCACACATACAGAGCAGCAACCCCAGCACTTACCCCCATAAAGCCTCACTGAGCCAGGGAGCCGAGGCTATACCACTATGGCTGACTATCCAGCAGAGGGCGCTCTCATACTGGGCACACATACAGAGCAGCAGACCCAACACCACCATAAAGCCTCACTGAGCCAGGGAGCCAAGGCCATACCACTATGGATGACTATCCAGCAGAGGGCGTTCTCATACGGGGCACATATACAGAGCAGCAGCCCCAGCACTTACCACCATAAAGCCTCACTGAGCCGGGGAGCCGAGGCCATACCACTATGGCTGACTATCCAGCAGAGGGCGCTCTCATACTGGGCACACATACAGCGCAGCAGCCCCAGCACTTTCCACCACAAAGTCTCACTGAGCCAGGGAGCCGAGGCCATACCACTATGGCTGACTATCCAGCAGAGGGCGCTCTCATACTGGGTGCACATACAGAGCAGCAGCTCCAGCACTTACCACCATAAAGCCTCACTGAGCCAGGGAGCCGAGGCTATACCACTATGGCTGACTATCCAGCAGGGGGCGCTCTCATACTGGGCACACATACAGAGCAGCAACCCCAGCACTTACCACCATAAAGCCTCACTGAGCCAGGGAACCGAGGCCATACCACTATGGCTGACTATCCAGCAGGGGGCGCTCTCATACTGGGCACACATACAGAGCAGCAGCCCCAGCACTTACCACCATAAAGCCTCACTGAGCCAGGGGGCGAGGCCATACCACTATGGATGACTATCCAGCAGAGGGCGCTCTCATACTGGGCGCATATACAGAGCAGCAGCCCCAGCACTTACCACCATAAAGCCTCACTGAGCCAGGGGGCGAGGCCATACCACTATGGATGACTATCCAGCACAGGGCGCTCTCATACTGGGCACATATACAGAGCAGCAGCCCCAGCACCTACCGACATAAAGCCTCACTGAGCCAGGGAGGCGATGCCATACCACTATGGCTGACTATCCAGCAGAGGGCGCTCTCATAATGGGTGCACCTACAGAGCAGCAACCCCAGCACTTGCCACCACAAGGCCTCACTGAGCAAGGATGCCGAGGTCATACCACTATGGCTGACTATCCAGCAGGGGGCGCTCTCATACTGGACACACACACAGAGCAGCAGCCCCAGCACTTACCACCATAAAGCGTCACTGAGCCAGGGAGCCAAGGCCATACCACTATGGCTGACTATCCAGCAGGGGGCGCTCCCATACTGGGCACACATACAGCGCAGCAGCCCCAGCACTTACCACCATAAAGCCTCACTGAGCCAGGGAGAGGAGGCCATACCATTATGGATGACTATCCAGCAGAGGGCGCTCTCATACAGAGCAGCCGCCCCAGCCTACTATGGCTGACTATCCAGCAGAGGGCGCTCTCATACTGGGCGTATACACAGAGCTGCAGCCCCAGCATTTACCACCATAAAGCCTCACTGAGCCAGGGAGACGAGGCCATACCACTATGGCTGACTATCCAGCAGAGGGCGCTCACATCCTGGGTGCACATACAGAGCAGCAGCCCCAGCACTTACCGCCATAAAGCCTCACTGAGTCAGGGAGCCAAGGATATACCACTATGGCTGACTATCCAGCAGAGGGCGCTCTCATACTGGACACACATACAGAGCAGCAGACCCAACACCACCATAAAGCCTCACTGAGCCAGGGAGCCAAGGCCATACCACTATGGATGACTATCCAGCAGAGGGCGTTCTCATACGGGGCACATATACAGAGCAGCAGCCCCAGCACTTACCACCATAAAGCCTCACTGAGCCGGGGAGCCGAGGCCATACCACTATGGCTGACTATCCAGCAGAGGGCGCTCTCATACTGGGCACACATACAGCGCAGCAGCCCCAGCACTTTCCACCACAAAGCCTCACTGAGCCAGGGAGCCGAGGCCATACCACTATGGCTGACTATCCAGCAGAGGGCGCTTTCATACTGGGTGCACATACAGAGCAGCAGCTCCAGCACTTACCACCATAAAGCCTCACTGAGCCAGGGAGCCGAGGCTATACCACTATGGCTGACTATCCAGCAGGGGGCGCTCTCATACTGGGCACACATACAGAGCAGCAACCCCAGCACTTACCACCATAAAGCCTCACTGAGCCAGGAAACCGAGGCCATACCACTATGGCTGACTATCCAGCAGAGAGCGCTCTCATACTGGGCGTATATACAGAGCAGCAGTCCCAGCACTTACCACCATAAAGCCTCACTGAGCCAGGGAACCGAGGCCATACCACTATGGCTGACTATCCAGCAGAGAGCGCTCTCATACTGGGCGTATATACAGAGCAGCAGCCCCAGCACTTACCACCATAAAGCCTCACTGAGCCAGGGAACTGAGGCCATACCACTATGGCTGACTATCCAACAGAGAGCGCTCTCATACTGGGCGTATATACAGAGCAGCAGCTCCAGCACTTACCACCATAAAGCCTCACTGAGCCAGGGGAGCCGAGGCCATACCACTATGGCTGACTATCCAGCAGAGGGCACTCTCATACTGGGCACACATACAGAGCAGCAACCCCAGCACTTACCCCCATAAAGCCTCACTGAGCCAGGGAGCCGAGGCTATACCACTATGGCTGACTATCCAGCAGAGGGCGCTCTCATACTGGGAACACATACAGAGCAGCAACCCCAGCACTTACCACCATAAAGCCTCACTGAGCCAGGGAACCGAGGCCATACCACTATGGCTGACTATCCAGCAGAGAGCGCTCTCATACTGGGCACACATACAGAGCAGCAGCCCCAGCACTTACCACCATAAAGCCTAACTGAGCCAGGGAGACGAGGTCATACCACTATGGCTAACTATCCAGCAGAGGGCGCTCTCATACTGGGTGCACATACAGAGCAGCAGCCCGACACTTACCACCATAAAGCCTCACTGAGCCAGAGGGCAGAAGCCATACCACTATGGCTGACTATCCAGCAGAGGGCGCTCTTATACTGGGCGCATATACAGAGCAGCAGCCCCAGCACTTACCACCATAAAGCCTGACTGAGCCAGGGAGCCGAGGCTATACCACTATGGCTGACTATCCAGCAGAGGGCGCTCTCATACTGGGCACACATACAGAGCAGCACCCCCAGCACTTACCACCATAAAGCGTCACTGAGCCAGGGAGTCGAGGCCATACCACTATGGCTGACTATCCAGCAGAGGGCGCTCTCATACTGGGAACACATACAGAGCAGCAACCCCAGCACTTACCACCATAAAGCCTCACTGAGCCGGGGAGCCGAGGCCATACCACTATGGCTGACTATCCAGTAGAGGGCGCTCTCATACTGGGCCCATATACAGAGCAGCAGCCCCAGCACTTACCACCATAAAGCCTCACTGAGCCAGGGAGCCGAGGCTATACCACTATGGCTGAGTATCCAGCAGAGGGCGCTCTCATACTGGGTGCACACACAGCAGCCCAGCACTTACCACCATAAAGCCTCACTGAGCACGGGAGCCGAGGTCATACCACTATGGCTGACTATCCAGCAGGGGGCGCTCTCATACTGGACACACACACAGAGCAGCAGCCCCAGCACTTACCACCATAAAGCGTCACTGAGCCAGGGAGCCAAGGCCATACCACTATGGCTGACTATCCAGCAGGGGGCGCTCCCATACTGGGCACACATACAGCGCAGCAGCCCCAGCACTTACCACCATAAAGCCTCACTGAGCCAGGGAGAGGAGGCCATACCATTATGGATGACTATCCAGCAGAGGGCGTTCTCATACGGGGAACATATACAGAGCAGCAGCCCCAGCACTTACCACCATAAAGCCTCACTGAGCCGGGGAGCCGAGGCCATACCACTATGGCTGACTATCCAGCAGAGGGCGCTCTCATACTGGGCACACATACAGCGCAGCAGCCCCAGCACTTTCCACCACAAAGCCTCACTGAGCCAGGGAGCCGAGGCCATACCACTATGGCTGACTATCCAGCAGAGGGCGCTTTCATACTGGGTGCACATACAGAGCAGCAGCTCCAGCACTTACCACCATAAAGCCTCACTGAGCCAGGGAGCCGAGGCTATACCACTATGGCTGACTATCCAGCAGGGGGCGCTATCATACTGGGCACACATACAGAGCAGCAACCCCAGTACTTACCACCATAAAGCCTCACTGAGCCAGGAAACCGAGGCCATACCACTATGGCTGACTATCCAGCAGAGAGCGCTCTCATACTGGGCGTATATACAGAGCAGCAGTCCCAGCACTTACAACCATAAAGCCTCACTGAGCCAGGGGACCGAGGCCATACCACTATGGCTGACTATCCAGCAGAGAGCGCTCTCATACTGGGCGTATATACAGAGCAGCAGCCCCAGCACTTACCACCATAAAGCCTCACTGAGCCAGGGAACTGAGGCCATACCACTATGGCTGACTATCCAACAGAGAGCGCTCTCATACTGGGCGTATATACAGAGAAGCAGCTCCAGCACTTACCACCATAAAGCCTCACTGAGCCAGGGGAGCCGAGGCCATACCACTATGGCTGACTATCCAGCAGAGGGCACTCTCATACTGGGCACACATACAGAGCAGCAACCCCAGCACTTACCCCCATAAAGCCTCACTGAGCCAGGGAGCCGAGGCTATACCACTATGGCTGACTATCCAGCAGAGGGCGCTCTCATACTGGGCACACATACAGAGCAGCAGACCCAACACCACCATAAAGCCTCACTGAGCCAGGGAGCCAAGGCCATACCACTATGGATGACTATCCAGCAGAGGGCGTTCTCATACGGGGCACATATACAGAGCAGCAGCCCCAGCACTTACCACCATAAAGCCTCACTGAGCCGGGGAGCCGAGGCCATACCACTATGGCTGACTATCCAGCAGAGGGCACTCTCATACTGGGCACACATACAGCGCAGCAGCCCCAGCACTTTCCACCACAAAGTCTCACTGAGCCAGGGAGCCGAGGCCATACCACTATGGCTGACTATCCAGCAGAGGGCGCTCTCATACTGGGTGCACATACAGAGCAGCAGCTCCAGCACTTACCACCATAAAGCCTCACTGAGCCAGGGAGCCGAGGCTATACCACTATGGCTGACTATCCAGCAGGGGGCGCTCTCATACTGGGCACACATACAGAGCAGCAACCCCAGCACTTACCACCATAAAGCCTCACTGAGCCAGGGAACCGAGGCCATACCACTATGGCTGACTATCCAGCAGAGGGCGCTCTCATACTGGGCGCATATACAGAGCAGCAGCCCCAGCACTTACCACCATAAAGCCTCACTGAGCCAGGGGGCGAGGCCATACCACTATGGATGACTATCCAGCAGAGGGCGCTCTCATACTGGGCGCATATACAGAGCAGCAGCCCCAGCACTTACCACCATAAAGCCTCACTGAGCCAGGGGGCGAGGCCATACCACTATGGATGACTATCCAGCAGAGGGCGCTCTCATACTGGGCACATATACAGAGCAGCAGCCCCAGCACCTACCGACATAAAGCCTCACTGAGCCAGGGAGGCGATGCCATACCACTATGGCTGACTATCCAGCAGAGGGCGCTCTCATAATGGGTGCACCTACAGAGCAGCAACCCCAGCACTTGCCACCACAAGGCCTCACTGAGCAAGGATGCCGAGGTCATACCACTATGGCTGACTATCCAGCAGGGGGCGCTCTCATACTGGACACACACACAGAGCAGCAGCCCCAGCACTTACCACCATAAAGCGTCACTGAGCCAGGGAGCCAAGGCCATACCACTATGGCTGACTATCCAGCAGGGGGCGCTCCCATACTGGGCACACATACAGCGCAGCAGCCCCAGCACTTACCACCATAAAGCCTCACTGAGCCAGGGAGAGGAGGCCATACCATTATGGATGACTATCCAGCAGAGGGCGCTCTCATACAGAGCAGCCGCCCCAGCCTACTATGGCTGACTATCCAGCAGAGGGCGCTCTCATACTGGGCGTATACACAGAGCTGCAGCCCCAGCATTTACCACCATAAAGCCTCACTGAGCCAGGGAGACGAGGCCATACCACTATGGCTGACTATCCAGCAGAGGGCGCTCACATCCTGGGTGCACATACAGAGCAGCAGCCCCAGCACTTACCGCCATAAAGCCTCACTGAGTCAGGGAGCCAAGGATAAACCACTATGGCTGACTATCCAGCAGAGGGCGCTCTCATACTGGACACACATACAGAGCAGCAGACCCAACACCACCATAAAGCCTCACTGAGCCAGGGAGCCAAGGCCATACCACTATGGATGACTATCCAGCAGAGGGCGTTCTCATACGGGGCACATATACAGAGCAGCAGCCCCAGCACTTACCACCATAAAGCCTCACTGAGCCGGGGAGCCGAGGCCATACCACTATGGCTGACTATCCAGCAGAGGGCGCTCTCATACTGGGCACACATACAGCGCAGCAGCCCCAGCACTTTCCACCACAAAGCCTCACTGAGCCAGGGAGCCGAGGCCATACCACTATGGCTGACTATCCAGCAGAGGGCGCTTTCATACTGGGTGCACATACAGAGCAGCAGCTCCAGCACTTACCACCATAAAGCCTCACTGAGCCAGGGAGCCGAGGCTATACCACTATGGCTGACTATCCAGCAGGGGGCGCTCTCATACTGGGCACACATACAGAGCAGCAACCCCAGCACTTACCACCATAAAGCCTCACTGAGCCAGGAAACCGAGGCCATACCACTATGGCTGACTATCCAGCAGAGAGCGCTCTCATACTGGGCGTATATACAGAGCAGCAGTCCCAGCACTTACCACCATAAAGCCTCACTGAGCCAGGGAACCGAGGCCATACCACTATGGCTGACTATCCAGCAGAGAGCGCTCTCATACTGGGCGTATATACAGAGCAGCAGCCCCAGCACTTACCACCATAAAGCCTCACTGAGCCAGGGAACTGAGGCCATACCACTATGGCTGACTATCCAACAGAGAGCGCTCTCATACTGGGCGTATATACAGAGCAGCAGCTCCAGCACTTACCACCATAAAGCCTCACTGAGCCAGGGGAGCCGAGGCCATACCACTATGGCTGACTATCCAGCAGAGGGCACTCTCATACTGGGCACACATACAGAGCAGCAACCCCAGCACTTACCCCCATAAAGCCTCACTGAGCCAGGGAGCCGAGGCTATACCACTATGGCTGACTATCCAGCAGAGGGCGCTCTCATACTGGGAACACATACAGAGCAGCAACCCCAGCACTTACCACCATAAAGCCTCACTGAGCCAGGGAACCGAGGCCATACCACTATGGCTGACTATCCAGCAGAGAGCGCTCTCATACTGGGCACACATACAGAGCAGCAGCCCCAGCACTTACCACCATAAAGCCTAACTGAGCCAGGGAGACGAGGTCATACCACTATGGCTAACTATCCAGCAGAGGGCGCTCTCATACTGGGTGCACATACAGAGCAGCAGCCCGACACTTACCACCATAAAGCCTCACTGAGCCAGAGGGCAGAAGCCATACCACTATGGCTGACTATCCAGCAGAGGGCGCTCTTATACTGGGCGCATATACAGAGCAGCAGCCCCAGCACTTACCACCATAAAGCCTGACTGAGCCAGGGAGCCGAGGCTATACCACTATGGCTGACTATCCAGCAGAGGGCGCTCTCATACTGGGCACACATACAGAGCAGCACCCCCAGCACTTACCACCATAAAGCGTCACTGAGCCAGGGAGTCGAGGCCATACCACTATGGCTGACTATCCAGCAGAGGGCGCTCTCATACTGGGAACACATACAGAGCAGCAACCCCAGCACTTACCACCATAAAGCCTCACTGAGCCGGGGAGCCGAGGCCATACCACTATGGCTGACTATCCAGTAGAGGGCGCTCTCATACTGGGCCCATATACAGAGCAGCAGCCCCAGCACTTACCACCATAAAGCCTCACTGAGCCAGGGAGCCGAGGCTTTACCACTATGGCTGAGTATCCAGCAGAGGGCGCTCTCATACTGGGTGCACACACAGCAGCCCAGCACTTACCACCATAAAGCCTCACTGAGCACGGGAGCCGAGGTCATACCACTATGGCTGACTATCCAGCAGGGGGCGCTCTCATACTGGACACACACACAGAGCAGCAGCCCCAGCACTTACCACCATAAAGCGTCACTGAGCCAGGGAGCCAAGGCCATACCACTATGGCTGACTATCCAGCAGGGGGCGCTCCCATACTGGGCACACATACAGCGCAGCAGCCCCAGCACTTACCACCATAAAGCCTCACTGAGCCAGGGAGAGGAGGCCATACCATTATGGATGACTATCCAGCAGAGGGCGTTCTCATACGGGGCACATATACAGAGCAGCAGCCCCAGCACTTACCACCATAAAGCCTCACTGAGCCGGGGAGCCGAGGCCATACCACTATGGCTGACTATCCAGCAGAGGGCGCTCTCATACTGGGCACACATACAGCGCAGCAGCCCCAGCACTTTCCACCACAAAGCCTCACTGAGCCAGGGAGCCGAGGCCATACCACTATGGCTGACTATCCAGCAGAGGGCGCTCTCATACTGGGTGCACATACAGAGCAGCAGCTCCAGCACTTACCACCATAAAGCCTCACTGAGCCAGGGAGCCGAGGCTATACCACTATGGCTGACTATCCAGCAGGGGGCGCTCTCATACTGGGCACACATACAGAGCAGCAACCCCAGCACTTACCACCATAAAGCCTCACTGAGCCAGGGAACCGAGGCCATACCACTATGGCTGACTATCCAGCAGAGAGCGCTCTCATACTGGGCGTATATACAGAGCAGCAGTCCCAGCACTTACCACCATAAAGCCTCACTGAGCCAGGGAACCGAGGCCATACCACTATGGCTGACTATCCAGCAGAGAGCGCTCTCATACTGGGCGTATATACAGAGCAGCAGCCCCAGCACTTACCACCATAAAGCCTCACTGAGCCAGGGAACTGAGGCCATACCACTATGGCTGACTATCCAACAGAGAGCGCTCTCATACTGGGCGTATATACAGAGCAGCAGCTCCAGCACTTACCACCATAAAGCCTCACTGAGCCAGGGGAGCCGAGGCCATACCACTATGGCTGACTATCCAGCAGAGGGCACTCTCATACTGGGCACACATACAGAGCAGCAACCCCAGCACTTACCCCCATAAAGCCTCACTGAGCCAGGGAGCCGAGGCTATACCACTATGGCTGACTATCCAGCAGAGGGCGCTCTCATACTGGGAACACATACAGAGCAGCAACCCCAGCACTTACCACCATAAAGCCTCACTGAGCCAGGGAACCGAGGCATTACCACTATGGCTGACTATCCAGCAGAGAGCGCTCTCATACTGGGCACACATACAGAGCAGCAGCCCCAGCACTTACCACCATAAAGCCTAACTGAGCCAGGGAGACGAGGTCATACCACTATGGCTAACTATCCAGCAGAGGGCGCTCTCATACTGGGTGCACATACAGAGCAGCAGCCCGACACTTACCACCATAAAGCCTCACTGAGCCAGAGGGCAGAAGCCATACCACTATGGCTGACTATCCAGCAGAGGGCGCTCTTATACTGGGCGCATATACAGAGCAGCAGACCCAGCACTTACCACCATAAAGCCTCACTGAGCCAGGGAGCCGAGGCTATACCACTATGGCTGACTATCCAGCAGAGGGCGCTCTCATACTGGGTGCACATACAGAGCAGCACAGCCAGCACTTACCACCATAAAGCGTCACTGAGCCAGGGAGCCGAGGCCATACCACTATGGCTGACTATCCAGCAGAGGGCGCTCTCATACTGGGAACACATACAGAGCAGCAACCCCAGCACTTACCACCATAAAGCCTCACTGAGCCGGGGAGCCGAGGCCATACCACTATGGCTGACTATCCAGTAGAGGGCGCTCTCATAATGGGCCCATATACAGAGCAGCAGCCCCAGCACTTACCACCATAAAGCCTCACTGAGCCAGGGAGCCGAGGCTATACCACTATGGCTGAGTATCCAGCAGAGGGCGCTCTCATACTGGGTGCACACACAGCAGCCCATCACTTACCACCATAAAGCCTCACTGAGCACGGGAGCCGAGGTCATACCACTATGGCTGACTATCCAGCAGGGGGCGCTCTCATACTGGACACACACACAGAGCAGCAGCCCCAGCACTTACCACCATAAAGCGTCACTGAGCCAGGGAGCCAAGGCCATACCACTATGGCTGACTATCCAGCAGGGGGCGCTCCCATACTGGGCACACATACAGCGCAGCAGCCCCAGCACTTACCACCATAAAGCCTCACTGAGCCAGGGAGAGGAGGCCATACCATTATGGATGACTATCCAGCAGAGGGCGCTCTCATACAGAGCAGCCGCCCCAGCCTACTATGGCTGACTATCCAGCAGAGGGCGCTCTCATACTGGGCGTATACACAGAGCTGCAGCCCCAGCATTTACCACCATAAAGCCTCACTGAGCCAGGGGGGAGAGGCCATACCACTATGGCTGACTATCCAGCAGAGGGTGCTCTCATACTGGGTGCACATATAGAGCAGCAGCCCCAACATTTACCACCATGATGCCTCACTGAGTCAGGGAGCCGAAGCCATACCACTATGGCTGACTATCCAGCAGAGGGCGCTCTCATACTGGGCGTATACACAGAGCAGCAGCCCCAGCACTTACCACCATAAAGCCTCACTGAGCAAGGGGGGCGAGGCCATACCACTAGGGCTGACTATCCAGCAGAGGGCGATCTCATACTGGGCGCACATACAGAGCAGCAACCCCAGCACTTACCACCATAAAGCCTCACTGAGCCAGGGAGCCAAGGCCATACCACTATGGCTGACTATCCAGCAGAGGGTGCTCTCATACTGGGCACATATACATAGCAGCTCCCCCAGCACTTACCACCATAAAGCCTCACTGAGCCAGGGGGGCGAGGCCATACCACTATGGCTGACTATCCACCAGAGGGCGCTCTCATACTGTGCGCAAATACAGAGCAGCAGCCCCAGCACTTACCACCATAAAGCCTCACTGAGCCAGGGAGCCAAGGCCATACCACTATGGCTGACTATCCAGCAGAGGGCGCTCTCATACTGGGTGCATATACAGAGCAGCAACCCCAGCACTTACCACCATAAAGCCTCACTGAGCCACGGGGGCGAGGCCATGCCACTATGGCTGACTATCCAGCAGAGGGCGCTCTCATACTGGACACACATACAGAGCAGCAGCCCCAGCACCTACCACCATAAAGCCTCACTGAGCCAGGGAGCCAAGGCCATACCACTATGGCTGACTATCCAGCAGAGGGCGCTCTCATACTGGGTGCATATACAGAGCAGCAGCCCCAACACTTACCACCATAAAGCCTCACTGAGCCAGGGAGAGGAGGCCATACCATTATGGATGACTATCCAGCAGAGGGCGTTCTCATACGGGGCACATATACAGAGCAGCATCCCCAGCACTTACCACCATAAAGCCTCACTGAGCCAGGGAGCCGAGGATATACCACTATGGCTGACTATCCAGCAGAGGGCGCTCTCATACTGGACACACATACAGAGCAGCAGCCCCAACACCACCATAAAGCCTCACTGAGCCAGGGAGCCAAGGCCATACCACTATGGATGACTATCCAGCAGAGGGCGTTCTCATACGGGGCACATATACAGAGCAGCATCCCCAGCACTTACCACCATAAAGCCTCACTGAGCCAGGGAGCCGAGGATATACCACTATGGCTGACTATCCAGCAGAGGGCGTTCTCATACTGGACACACATACAGAGCAGCAGCCCCAACACCACCATAAAGCCTCACTGAGCCAGGGAGCCAAGGCCATACCACTATGGCTGACTATCCAGCAGAGGGCGCTCTCATACTGGGCGCATATACAGAGCAGCAGAACCAGCACTTACCACCATAAAGCCTCACTGAGCCGGGGAGCCGAGGCCATACCACTATGGCTGACTATCCAGCAGGGGGCGCTCCCATACTGGGCACACATACAGCGCAGCAGCCCCAGCACTTTCCACCACAAAGCCTCACTGAGCCAGGGAGCCGAGGCCATACCACTATGGCTGACTATCCAGCAGAGGGCGCTCTCATACTGGGTGCACATACAGAGCAGCAGCTCCAGCACTTACCACCATAAAGCCTCACTGAGCCAGGGAGCCGAGGCTATACCACTGTGGCTGACTATCCAGCAGGGGGCGCTCCCATATTGGGTGCATATACAGAGCAGCAGCCCCAGCACTTACCACTATAAAGCCTCACTGAGCCAGGGAACCGATGCCATACCACTATGGCTGACTATCCAGCAGAGGGCGCTCTCATACTGGGCACACATACAGAGCAGCAGCCCCAGCACTTACCACCATAAAGCCTCACTGAGCCAGGGGGATGAGGCCATTCCACTATGACTGACTATCCAGCAGAGGGCGCTCTCATACTGGGCGCATATACAGAGCAGCAGCCCCAGCACTTACCACCATAAAGCCTCACTGAGCCAGGGGGCGAGGCCATACCACTATGGATGACTATCCAGCAGAGGGCGCTCTCATACTGGGCACATATACAGAGCAGCAGCCCCAGCACCTACCAACATAAAGCCTCACTGAGCCAGGGAGGCGATGCCATACCACTATGGCTGACTATCCAGCAGAGGGCGCTCTCATAATGGGTGCACCTACAGAGCAGCAACCCCAGCACTTGCCACCACAAGGCCTCACTGAGCAAGGATGCCGAGGTCATACCACTATGGCTGACTATCCAGCAGGGGGCGCTCTCATACTGGACACACACACAGAGCAGCAGCCCCAGCACTTACCACCATAAAGCGTCACTGAGCCAGGGCGCCAAGGCCATACCACTATGGCTGACTATCCAGCAGGGGGCGCTCCCATACTGGGCACACATACAGCGCAGCAGCCCCAGCACTTACCACCATAAAGCCTCACTGAGCCAGGGAGAGGAGGCCATACCATTATGGATGACTATCCAGCAGAGGGCGCTCTCATACAGAGCAGCCGCCCCAGCCTACTATGGCTGACTATCCAGCAGAGGGCGCTCTCATACTGGGCGTATACACAGAGCTGCAGCCCCAGCATTTACCACCATAAAGCCTCACTGAGCCAGGGAGACGAGGCCATACCACTATGGCTGATAATCCAGCAGAGGGCGCTCACATCCTGGGTGCACATACAGAGCAGCAGCCCCAGCACTTACCGCCATAAAGCCTCACTGAGTCAGGGAGCCAAGGATATACCACTATGGCTGACTATCCAGCAGAGGGCGCTCTCATACTGGACACACATACAGAGCAGCAGACTCAACACCACCATAAAGCCTCACTGAGCCAGGGAGCCAAGGCCATACCACTATGGATGACTATCCAGCAGAGGGCGTTCTCATACGGGGCACATATACAGAGCAGCAGCCCCAGCACTTACCACCATAAAGCCTCACTGAGCCGGGGAGCCGAGGCCATACCACTATGGCTGACTATCCAGCAGAGGGCGCTCTCATACTGGGCACACATACAGCGCAGCAGCCCCAGCACTTTCCACCACAAAGCCTCACTGAGCCAGGGAGCCGAGGCCATACCACTATGGCTGACTATCCAGCAGAGGGCGCTCTCATACTGGGTGCACATACAGAGCAGCAGCTCCAGCACTTACCACCATAAAGCCTCACTGAGCCAGGGAGCCGAGGCTATACCACTATGGCTGACTATCCAGCAGGGGGCGCTCTCATACTGGGCACACATACAGAGCAGCAACCCCAGCACTTACCACCATAAAGCCTCACTGAGCCAGGGAACCGAGGCCATACCACTATGGCTGACTATCCAGCAGAGAGCGCTCTCATACTGGGCGTATATACAGAGCAGCAGTCCCAGCACTTACCACCATAAAGCCTCACTGAGCCAGGGAACCGAGGCCATACCACTATGGCTGACTATCCAGCAGAGAGCGCTCTCATACTGGGCGTATATACAGAGCAGCAGCCCCAGCACTTACCACCATAAAGCCTCACTGAGCCAGGGAACTGAGGCCATACCACTATGGCTGACTATCCAACAGAGAGCGCTCTCATACTGGGCGTATATACAGAGCAGCAGCTCCAGCACTTACCACCATAAAGCCTCACTGAGCCAGGGGAGCCAAGGCCATACCACTATGGCTGACTATCCAGCAGAGGGCGCTCTCATACTGGGTGCACATACAGAGCAGCAGCCCCAGCACTTACCACCATAAAGCCTCACTGAGCCAGGGAGAGGAGGCCATACCATTATGGATGACTATCCAGCAGAGGGCGTTCTCATACGGGGCACATATACAGAGCAGCAGCCCCAGCACTTACCACCATAAAGCCTCACTGAGCCGGGGAGCCGAGGCCATACCACTATGGCTGACTATCCAGCAGAGGGCGCTCTCATACTGGGCACACATACAGCGCAGCAGCCCCAGCACTTTCCACCACAAAGCCTCACTGAGCCAGGGAGCCGAGGCCATACCACTATGGCTGACTATCCAGCAGAGGGCGCTCTCATACTGGGTGCACATACAGAGCAGCAGCCCCAGCACTTACCACCATAAAGCCTAACTGAGCCAGGGAGACGAGGTCATACCACTATGGCTAACTATCCAGCAGAGGGCGCTCTCATACTGGGTGCACATACAGAGCAGCAGCCCGACACTTACCACCATAAAGCCTCACTGAGCCAGAGGGCAGAAGCCATACCACTATGGCTGACTCTCCAGCAGAGGGCGCTCTTATACTGGGCGCATATACAGAGCAGCAGCCCCAGCACTTACCACCATAAAGCCTCACTGAGCCAGGGAGCCGAGGCTATACCACTATGGCTGACTATCCAGCAGAGGGCGCTCTCATACTGGGTGCACATACAGAGCAGCACCCCCAGCACTTACCACCATAAAGCGTCACTGAGCCAGGGAGCCGAGGCCATACCACTATGGCTGACTATCCAGCAGAGGGCTCTCTCATACTGGGAACACATACAGAGCAGCAACCCCAGCACTTACCACCATAAAGTCTCACTGAGCCGGGGAGCCGAGGCCATACCACTATGGCTGACTATCCAGTAGAGGGCGCTCTCATACTGGGCCCATATACAGAGCAGCAGCCCCAGCACTTACCACCATAAAGCCTCACTGAGCCAGGGAGCCGAGGCTATACCACTATGGCTGAGTATCCAGCAGAGGGCGCTCTCATACTGGGTGCACACACAGCAGCCCAGCACTTACCACCATAAAGCCTCACTGAGCACGGGAGCCGAGGTCATACCACTATGGCTGACTATCCAGCAGGGGGCGCTCTCATACTGGACACACACACAGAGCAGCAGCCCCAGCACTTACCACCATAAAGCGTCACTGAGCCAGGGAGCCAAGGCCATACTACTATGGCTGACTATCCAGCAGGGGGCGCTCCCATACTGGGCACACATACAGCGCAGCAGCCCCAGCACTTGCCACCATAAAGCCTCACTGAGCCAGGGAGAGGAGGCCATACCATTATGGATGACTATCCAGCAGAGGGCGTTCTCATACGGGGCACATATACAGAGCAGCAGCCCCAGCACCTACCACCATAAAGCCTCACTGAGCCGGGGAGCCGAGGCCATACCACTATGGCTGACTATCCAGCAGAGGGCGCTCTCATACTGGGCACACATACAGCGCAGCAGCCCCAGCACTTTCCACCACAAAGCCTCACTGAGCCAGGGAGCCGAGGACATACCACTATGGCTGACTATCCAGCAGAGGGCGCTCTCATACTGGGTGCACATACAGAGCAGCAGCTCCAGCACTTACCACCATAAAGCCTCACTGAGCCAGGGAGCCGAGGCTATACCACTATGGCTGACTATCCAGCAGAGGGCGCTCTCATACTGGGAACACATACAGAGCAGCAACCCCAGCACTTACCACCATAAAGCCTCACTGAGCCGGGGAGCCGAGGCCATACCACTATGGCTGACTATCCAGTAGAGGGCGCTCTCATACTGGGCCCATATACAGAGCAGCAGCCCCAGCACTTACCACCATAAAGCCTCACTGAGCCAGGGAGCCGAGGCTATACCACTATGGCTGAGTATCCAGCAGAGGGCGCTCTCATACTGGGTGCACACACAGCAGCCCAGCACTTACCACCATAAAGCCTCACTGAGCACGGGAGCCGAGGTCATACCACTATGGCTGACTATCCAGCAGGGGGCGCTCTCATACTGGACACACACACAGAGCAGCAGCCCCAGCACTTACCACCATAAAGCGTCACTGAGCCAGGGAGCCAAGGCCATACCACTATGGCTGACTATCCAGCAGGGGGCGCTCCCATACTGGGCACACATACAGCGCAGCAGCCCCAGCACTTACCACCATAAAGCCTCACTAAGCCAGGGAGAGGAGGCCATACCATTATGGATGACTATCCAGCAGAGGGCGCTCTCATACAGAGCAGCCGCCCCAGCCTACTATGGCTGACTATCCAGCAGAGGGCGCTCTCATACTGGGCGTATACACAGAGCTGCAGCCCCAGCATTTACCACCATAAAGCCTCACTGAGCCAGGGAGACGAGGCCATACCACTATGGCTGACTATCCAGCAGAGGGCGCTCACATCCTGGGTGCACATTAGTGTTGGGCGAACATCTAGATGTTCGGGTTCGGGCCGAACAGGCCGAACATGGCCGCGATGTTCGGGTGTTCGACCCGAACTCCGAACATAATGGAAGTCAATGGGGACCTGAACTTTTGTGCTTTGTAAAGCCTCCTTACATGCTACATACTCCAAATTAGCAGGGTATGTGCACCTTGGGAGTGGGTACAAGAGGAAAAAAAATATTTGAAAAAGAGCTTATAGTTTTTGAGAAAATTGATTGTAAAGTTTCAAAGGAAAAACTGTCTTTTAAATGTGGAAAATGTCATGTTTCTTTGGACAGGTAACATGCTTTTTGTCGCCATGCAGTCATAAATGTAATACAGAGAAGAGGTTCCAGGAAAAGGGACCGGTAACGGTAACCCAGCAGCAGCAGCACACGTGATGGAACAGGAGCAGGCGCAGGAGGAGAAGGCCATGCTTTTTGAGACACAACAACCCAGGCCTTGCATGAGGACAAGAAGCGTGCGGATAGCATGCTTTTTACCGCCATGCAGTCATAAATGTAATAAAGATAAGAGGTTCAATAAACAGGGACCGGGCGTCAACGCTAACCCAGCAGCAGCAGATGTGATGGAACAGGAGGAGGCGCAGGAGGAGAAGGCCACGCTTTCAGGTGCAACTCAGGCCTTGCATGAGGACAAAAAAATGTGTGCGCAAAGCAATGCAATGAGTAGTTTTCAGGACACAATGGGCTATTCGGAGGAGCTATTCCCACCCCCACAATCTTCTACCTGTGAAAGGTCAATGGAACAGCCACAAATGTTGTGCCCGGATTCACAACCTTTTTCTGTGGAAAATGCACCTCGCACTGAAATGCAAGGCGAGGCCGAGGATGAACATGACGTCAACAACTCAACATGACGCAAAATGGGGGCGGAACAGAAAGCTGCTTTCAATGTTTTGAAGGCCTTAATTGCCTCCGGTGGCCAGTTAGATGCATCATTCATCACACCCAAATCCCAGAGCAATGTGTGCAGGAATTTGAATCTCAGGAGGTGTACCGAGATCATCTGGACAAGTGACCAAGTGACAAAGTGACCAGTGACAAAGTGACAAAGTGACAAGTGACAAAATGACAAAGTGACAAGTGACAAAGTGAGAAGTGACAAGTGACAAAGTGACAAGTGACAAAATGACAAAGTGACAAGTGACAAAGTGAGAAGTGACAAGTGACAAAGTGACAAGTGACAAAATGACAAAGTGACAAGTGACAAAGTGACCAGTGACAAAGTGACAACTGACAAAGTGACAAAATGACAAAGTGACAAAGTGACAAAGTGACCAGTGACAAAGTGACAACTGAGAGGTTGTTCTGGGGAGCTCCACTGCACTCAGTCGCATATGAGGAGAGGTCTCGTCGGGACTGCTGATCCTCCTCAGCTTGCTCAAAGCCTTGAGGGTTCCTGAAGATCCTCTGCTTGGAGTTCGCCGGGGTTCAGCTTGGTGTCGGGGTCGGCGGCGTCCTCCTCACTCCAACGTGGCAGATCTTCTGTTGAAGGAAAAAAAAAAACCATGGTTAAAAGTCCAGTACCGCTTCTGAAGGACTCACCAAGAGATGCAGGAGCGCTTCAATCTAGCGCACCATCGCTCGCTGGGTGATGTCCCTGCCTACGCGCTGGAATTCTACGCTGCACATGCTAGCACGCTTTTGCGCAGTGCCGAGGCGCATTCCAGCAGCTAGTAGCTACCAAGCTTCTGTGGATCTGATTGGGCCACCATGTTGGATCTCTGCCAAGTCCTCCAAAATTTTGAGCAATCCACGTTGCGTGACTGAGCAGTGACAACTCTACAGTCAGCATTACAATACCACTGCTGTGTTTACTGAAGAAATCAATGTTGAAGATGGAAACCGCTGGCATGATGCAAGTGGGGGATTCTGAAGATGAAAACGATCAGCGTGATGATACCAACATCAGGCAACCTGCCTCAGGAAACGCTGGTCCCAGCTATGACAAAGAACAGGACGAGGAACAGCTGGAGTTGGAGCAGGAATTGGATGCCCCCACTGCCGAGGGACAGAGCGGTGCACGTTGGACTTCCACAATTTAGCGGGAAAGGACAGCAGAAGAGGAAGAAAGTGATGCTGGTGACGAATATGGTGCATCACAACAATCACAACGCTTACAAGAACATGAAGATAGAGGAGTCTGGCAGGACTCTCTGGCACACATGGCTCAATTCATGCTAGACTGCATTGAACGCGGCCCGCGCATTATTCACTATTCATTATTATTCATTATTCTGGAATCTGGACAACACCAATTACTGGGTTTATACCCAGTTTATACAAACACAATGTTAAAAAACTGATTGAAGAAAGTGTCAGACAGGTCAAAAATGGAACAATTCCAGCAGGCCCTTGAGGATGGAGACTTTAGAGAGGAGATTGACATCCTCCTCCTTCTCTAGCCAGTTGTACGCCGACAGACTGACTTCAGCAAACCCAGGAGGACCAGGAGTGCAGCAAAGAACACAAGCTGCTGCTAGTGCCCAAAAGGGAATGGTATTGGCAGTGTCCTTGGAGTGGGAACATTTTCTGACACCCATGCAGCAGCCCACAGAACAGCAATCGGGCAGTTCCACGTCCTCCAACACCAATCGCCTAGAGAAGATGGTCAAGGTCCAGGACTACATGTCAGATGGCGTAGCTGTGTTGAACAATCCATCTGCAGACAGACGGTGAGTGTGACAGGCAGCACAGAAGGACCATGGCAACTCACTCATAGTACCACAGTTTGATAGTGCTGCCCAAAAAATTATATGGCTCCGTGGACCCGGGCACTGCAGGCAGTACTGGGAAGTGGGAACGCAGATTTTAGTACCTAAACACACGATACAACATGTTTTCCGGGGTCGGACTCTGAGGCACATACAGATGGTCCCGATCATCATCCTCATCATACAACTCTTCTCCTGAGTCTGACCCACCCACCACCTCTGCCACCCCAACATCCCCAGACACAGACCCCTCATCGTCCTCAACATTAACTTGGGATGCTGGCCTGAGCCCGACCTCCTCCTCCACATCAGGCCCCATCATCTCCTCAATGGCAGCCCTCATTAATCGTTCTGGCGACGGACCGATGGACACAACATTCTCCTCCGGAGAGGGCTGCTGCTGACCACTGGCTGCTGTAGTGGATGTTATAGCTTGCGTGGGGCGTTGGCTGTTGCTGTTGTTGGGAGTGCTGCTCACAGCGGAGGTCTCTGAGGAACTCATGGTGAGCTCATATAGTGGTTGGCGGTGAGTGGAGTATTACTGATCCCAGCAATATACACACTGACTGGCAGAGTACGCAATGCTATATAGTCTGGCTGAGCGGTGTACACAGAGTGGCAGTACACACAATGCTATATAGTCTGGCTGAGCCGTGTACACAGAGTGGCAGTACACACAATGCTATATAGTCTGGCTGAGCGGTGTACACAGAGTGGCAGTACACACAATGCTATATAGTCTGGCTGAGCCGTGTACACAGAGTGGCAGTAAACACAATGCTATATATAGCGTGGCTGAGCGAGGTACACAGTGGCAGTACACACAATGCTATATAGTCAGGCTAAGCCGTGTACACAGAGTGTCAGAAAACACAATGCTATATATAGCGTGGCTGAGCAAGGTGCACAGTGGCAGTACACACAATGCTATATAGCCAGGCTAAGCCGTGTACACAGAGTGTCAGAAAACACAATGCTATATATAGCGTGGCTGAGCGAGGTGCACAGTGGCAGTACACACAATGCTATATTAGTCAGGCTAAGCCGTGTACACAGAGTGTCAGAAAACACAATGCTATATATAGCGTGGCTGAGCGAGGTGCACAGTGGCAGTACACACAATGCTATATTAGTCAGGCTAAGCCGTGTACACAGAGTGTCAGAAAACACAATGCTATATATATAGCGTGGCTGAGCGAGGTACACAGTGGCAGTAAACAATGCTATATATAGTGTGGCTGAGCGAGCGGTGTACTACTGTTCCCAGCAGCGACACACAATGACTGGGGGGGACCCTGGCTAGCGTGGCTGGAGAGCGAACTACCCTGCCTGCCTACCCAAAGCTAAACCCACAGACAAATGGCGGAGATATGACGTGGTTCGGGTATTTATTTACCCGAACCACGTGACCGTTCGGCCAATCAGAGCGCGTTCGGGCCCGAACCACGTGACCCGTTCGGCCAATCACAGCGCTAGCCGAACGTTCGGGAAACGTTCGGCCATGCGCTCTTAGTTCGGCCATGTGGCCGAACGGTTTGGCCGAGCACCGTCAGGTGTTCGGCCGAACTCGAACATCACCCGAACAGGGTGATGTTCTGCAGAACCCGAACAGTGGCGAACACTGTTCGCCCAACACTAGTGCACATACAGAGCAGCAGCCCCAGCACTTACCGCCATAAAGCCTCACTGAGTCAGGGAGCCAAGGATATACCACTATGGCTGACTATCCAGCAGAGGGCGCTCTCATACTGGACACACATACAGAGCAGCAGACCCAACACCACCATAAAGCCTCACTGAGCCAGGGAGCCAAGGCCATACCACTATGGATGACTATCCAGCAGAGGGCGTTCTCATACGGGGCACATATAAAGAGCAGCAGCCCCAGCACTTACCACCATAAAGCCTCACTGAGCCGGGAAGCCGAGGCCATACCACTATGGCTGACTATCCAGCAGAGGGCGCTCTCATACTGGGCACACATACAGCGCAGCAGCCCCAGCACTTTCCACCACAAAGCCTCACTGAGCCAGGGAGCCGAGGCCATACCACTATGGCTGACTATCCAGCAGAAGGCGCTCTCATACTGGGTGCACATACAGAGCAGCAGCTCCAGCACTTACCACCATAAAGCCTCACTGAGCCAGGGAGCCGAGGCTATACCACTATGGCTGACTATCCAGCAGGGGGCGCTCTCATACTGGGCACACATACAGAGCAGCAACCCCAGCACTTACCACCATAAAGCCTCACTGAGCCAGGGAACCGAGGCCATACCACTATGGCTGACTATCCAGCAGAGAGCGCTCTCATACTGGGCGTATATACAGAGCAGCAGTCCCAGCACTTACCACCATAAAGCCTCACTGAGCCAGGGAACCGAGGCCATACCACTATGGCTGACTATCCAGCAGAGAGCGCTCTCATACTGGGCGTATATACAGAGCAGCAGCCCCAGCACATACCACCATAAAGCCTCACTGAGCCAGGGAACTGAGGCCATACCACTATGGCTGACTATCCAACAGAGAGCGCTCTCATACTGGGCGTATATACAGAGCAGCAGCTCCAGCACTTACCACCATAAAGCCTCACTGAGCCAGGGGAGCCGAGGCCATACCACTATGGCTGACTATCCAGCAGAGGGCACTCTCATACTGGGCACACATACAGAGCAGCAACCCCAGCACTTACCCCCATAAAGCCTCACTGAGCCAGGGAGCCGAGGCTATACCACTATGGCTGACTATCCAGCAGAGGGCGCTCTCATACTGGGAACACATACAGAGCAGCAACCCCAGCACTTACCACCATAAAGCCTCACTGAGCCAGGGAACCGAGGCCATACCACTATGGCTGACTATCCAGCAGAGAGCGCTCTCATACTGGGCACACATACAGAGCAGCAGCCCCAGCACTTACCACCATAAAGCCTAACTGAGCCAGGGAGACGAGGTCATACCACTATGGCTAACTATCCAGCAGAGGGCGCTCTCATACTGGGTGCACATACAGAGCAGCAGCCCGACACTTACCACCATAAAGCCTCACTGAGCCAGAGGGCAGAAGCCATACCACTATGGCTGACTATCCAGCAGAGGGCGCTCTTATACTGGGCGCATATACAGAGCAGCAGCCCCAGCACTTACCACCATAAAGCCTCACTGAGCCAGGGAGCCGAGGCTATACCACTATAGCTGACTATCCAACAGAGGGCGCTCTCATACTGGGAACACATACAGAGCAGCAACCCCATCACTTACCACCATAAAGCCTCACTGAGCCGGGGAGCCGAGGCCATACCACTATGGCTGACTATCCAGTAGAGGGCGCTCTCATACTGGGCCCATATACAGAGCAGCAGCCCCAGCACTTACCACCATAAAGCCTCACTGAGCCAGGGAGCCGAGGCTATACCACTATGGCTGAGTATCCAGCAGAGGGCGCTCTCATACTGGGTGCACACACAGCAGTCCAGCACTTACCACCATAAAGCCTCACTGAGCACGGAAGCCGAGGTCATACCACTATGGCTGACTATCCAGCAGGGGGCGCTCTCATACTGGACACACACACAGAGCAGCAGCCCCAGCACTTACCACCATAAAGCGTCACTGAGCCAGGGAGCCAAGGCCATACTACTATGGCTGACTATCCAGCAGGGGGCGCTCCCATACTGGGCACACATACAGCGCAGCAGCCCCAGCACTTACCACCATAAAGCCTCACTGAGCCAGGGAGAGGAGGCCATACCATTATGGATGACTATCCAGCAGAGGGCGTTCTCATACGGGGCACATATACAGAGCAGCAGCCCCAGCACTTACCACCATAAAGCCTCACTGAGCCGGGGAGCCGAGGCCATACCACTATGGCTGACTATCCAGCAGAGGGCGCTCTCATACTGGGCACACATACAGCGCAGCAGCCCCAGCACTTTCCACCACAAAGCCTCACTGAGCCAGGGAGCCGAGGCCATACCACTATGGCTGACTATCCAGCAGAGGGCACTCTCATACTGGGTGCACATACAGAGCAGCAGCTCCAGCACTTACCACCATAAAGCCTCACTGAGCCAGGGAGCCGAGGCTATACCACTATGGCTGACTATCCAGCAGGGGGCGCTCTCATACTGGGCACACATACAGAGCAGCAACCCCAGCACTTACCACCAGAAAGCCTCACTGAGCCAGGGAACCGAGGCCATACCACTATGGCTGACTATCCAGCAGAGAGCGCTCTCATACTGGGCGTATATACAGAGCAGCAGTCCCAGCACTTACCACCATAAAGCCTCACTGAGCCAGGGAACCGAGGCCATACCACTATGGCTGACTATCCAGCAGAGAGCGCTCTCATACTGGGCGTATATACAGAGCAGCAGCCCCAGCACTTACCACCATAAAGCCTCACTGAGCCAGGGAACTGAGGCCATACCACTATGGCTGACTATCCAACAGAGAGCGCTCTCATACTGGGCGTATATACAGAGCAGCAGCTCCAGCACTTACCACCATAAAGCCTCACTGAGCCAGGGGAGCCGAGGCCATACCACTATGGCTGACTATCCAGCAGAGGGCACTCTCATACTGGGCACACATACAGAGCAGCAACCCCAGCACTTACCCCCATAAAGCCTCACTGAGCCAGGGAGCCGAGGCTATACCACTATGGCTGACTATCCAGCAGAGGGCGCTCTCATACTGGGAACACATACAGAGCAGCAACCCCAGCACTTACCACCATAAAGCCTCACTGAGCCAGGGAACCGAGGCCATACCACTATGGCTGACTATCCAGCAGAGAGCGCTCTCATACTGGGCACACATACAGAGCAGCAGCCCCAGCACTTACCACCATAAAGCCTAACTGAGCCAGGGAGACGAGGTCATACCACTATGGCTAACTATCCAGCAGAGAGCGCTCTCATACTGGGTGCACATACAGAGCAGCAGCCCGACACTTACCACCATAAAGCCTCACTGAGCCAGAGGGCAGAAGCCATACCACTATGGCTGACTATCCAGCAGAGGGCGCTCTTATACTGGGCGCATATACAGAGCAGCAGCCCCAGCACTTACCACCATAAAGCCTCACTGAGCCAGGGAGCTGAGGCTATACCACTATGGCTGACTATCCAGCAGAGGGCGCTCTCATACTGGGTGCACATACAGAGCAGCACCCCCAGCACTTACCACCATAAAGCGTCACTGAGCCAGGGAGCCGAGGCCATACCACTATGGCTGACTATCCAGCAGAGGGCGCTCTCATACTGGGAACACATACAGAGCAGCAACCCCAGCACTTACCACCATAAAGCCTCACTGAGCCGGGGAGCCGAGGCCATACCACTATGGCTGACTATCCAGTAGAGGGCGCTCTCATACTGGGCCCATATACAGAGCAGCAGCCCCAGCACTTACCACCATAAAGCCTCACTGAGCCAGGGAGCCGAGGCTATACCACTATGGCTGAGTATCCAGCAGAGGGCGCTCTCATACTGGGTGCACACACAGCAGCCCAGCACTTACCACCATAAAGCCTCACTGAGCACGGGAGCCGAGGTCATACCACTATGGCTGACTATCCAGCAGGGGGCGCTCTCATACTGGACACACACACAGAGCAGCAGCCCCAGCACTTACCACCATAAAGCGTCACTGAGCCAGGGAGCCAAGGCCATACCACTATGGCTGACTATCCAGCAGGGGGCACTCCCATACTGGGCACACATACAGCGCAGCAGCCCCAGCACTTACCACCATAAAGCCTCACTGAGCCAGGGAGAGGAGGCCATACCATTATGGATGACTATCCAGCAGAGGGCGCTCTCATACAGAGCAGCCGCAACAGCCTACTATGGCTGACTATCCAGCAGAGGGCGCTCTCATACTGGGCGTATACACAGAGCTGCAGCCCCAGCATTTACCACCATAAAGCCTCACTGAGCCAGGGAGACGAGGCCATACCACTATGGCTGACTATCCAGCAGAGGGCGCTCACATCCTGGGTGCACATACAGAGCAGCAGCCCCGACACTTACCACCATAATGCCTCACTGAGCCAGGATGCCGAGGTCATACCACAATGGCTGACTATTCAGCAGAGGGCGCTCTCATACTGCTTGTACATACAGAGCAGCAGCCCCAGCACTTACCGCCATAAAGCCTCACTGAGTAAGGGAGCCAAGGATATACCACTATGGCTGACTATCCAGCAGAGGGCGCTCTAATACTGGACACACATACAGAGCAGCAGACCCAACACCACCATAAAGCCTCACTGAGCCAGGGAGCCATGGCCATACCACTATGGATGACTATCCAGCAGAGGGCATTCTCATACGGGGCACATATACAGAGCAGCAGCCCCAGCACTTACCACCATAAAGCCTTACTGAGCCGGGGAGCCGAGGCCATACCACTATGGCTGACTATCCAGCAGAGGGCGCTCTCATACTGGGCACACATACAGCGCAGCAGCCCCAGCACTTTCCACCACAAAGCCTCACTGAGCCAGGGAGCCGAGGCCATACCACTATGGCTGACTATCCAGCAGAGGGCGCTCTCATACTGGGTGCACATACAGAGCAGCAGCTCCAGCACTTACCACCATAAAGCCTAACTGAGCCAGGGAGCCGAGGCTATACCACTATGGCTGACTATCCAGCAGGGGGCGCTCTCATACTGGGCACACATACAGAGCAGCAACCCCAGCACTTACCACCATAAAGCCTCACTGAGCCAGGGAACCGAGGCCATACCACTATGGCTGACTATCCAGCAGAGAGCGCTCTCATACTGGGCGTATATACAGAGCAGCAGCCCCAGCACTTACCACCATAAAGCCTCACTGAGCCAGGGAACCGAGGCCATACCACTATGGCTGACTATCCAGCAGAGAGCGGTCTCATACTGGGCGTATATACAGAGCAGCAGCACCAGCACTTACCACCATAAAGCCTCACTGAGCCAGGGAACTGAGGCCATACCACTATGGCTGACTATCCAACAGAGAGCGCTCTCATACTGGGCGTATATACAGAGCAGCAGCTCCAGCACTTACCACCATAAAGCCTCACTGAGCCAGGGGAGCCGAGGCCATACCACTATGGCTGACTATCCAGCAGAGGGCACCCTCATACTGGGCACACATACAGAGCAGCAACCCCAGCACTTACCCCCATAAAGCCTCACTGAGCCAGGGAGCCGAGGCTATACCACTATGGCTGACTATCCAGCAGAGGGCGCTCTCATACTGGGAACACATACAGAGCAGCAACCCCAGCACTTACCACCATAAAGCCTCACTGAGCCAGGGAACCGAGGCCATACCACTATGGCTGACTATCCAGCAGAGAGCGCTCTCATACTGGGCACACATACAGAGCAGCAGCCCCAGCACTTACCACCATAAAGCCTAACTGAGCCAGGGAGACGAGGTCATACCACTATGGCTAACTATCTAGCAGAGGGCGCTCTCATACTGGGTGCACATACAGAGCAGCAGCCCGACACTTACCACCATAAAGCCTCACTGAGCCAGAGGGCAGAAGCCATACCACTATGGCTGACTATCCAGCAGACGGCGCTCTTATACTGGGCGCATATACAGAGCAGCAGCCCCAGCACTTACCACCATAAAGCCTCACTGAGCCAGGGAGCCGAGGCTATACCACTATGGCTGACTATCCAGCAGAGGGCGCTCTCATACTGGGTGCACATACAGAGCAGCACCCCCAGCACTTACCACCATAAAGCGTCACTGAGCCAGGGAGCCGAGGCCATACAACTATGGCTGACTATCCAGCAGAGGGCGCTCTCATACTGGGAACACATACAGAGCAGCAACCCCAGCACTTACCACCATAAAGCCTCACTGAGCCGGGGAGCCGAGGCCATACCACTATGGCTGACTATCCAGTAGAGGGCGCTCTCATACTGGGCCCATATACAGAGCAGCAGCCCCAGCACTTCCCACCATGAAGCCTCACTGAGCCAGGGAGCCGAGGCTATACCACTATGGCTGAGTATCCAGCAGAGGGCGCTCTCATACTGGGTGCACACACAGCAGCCCAGCACTTACCACCATAAAGCCTCACTGAGCACGGGAGCCGAAGCCATACCACTATGGCTGACTATCCAGCAGAGGGCGCTCTCATACTGGACACACACACAGAGCAGCATCCCCAGCACTTACCACCATAAAGCCTCACTGAGCCAGGGAGACGAGGTCATACCACTATGGCTGACTATCCAGTAGAGGGCGCTCTCATACTGGGTGCACATACAGAGCAGCAGCCCCAGCACCTACCACCATAAAGCCTCACTGAGCCAGGGAGCCGAGGCTATACCACTATGGCTGACTATCCAGCAGAGGGCGCTCTCATACTGGGTGCACATACAGAGCAGCAACCCCAGCACTTACCACCATAAAGCCTCACTGAGCCCGGGAGCCGAAGCCATACCACTATGGCTGACTATCCAGCAGAGGGCGCTCCCATACTGGACACACACACAGAGCAGCATCCCCAGCACTTACCACCATAAAGCCTCACTGAGCCAGGGAGCCGATGACATACCACTATGGCTGACTATCCAGCAGAGAGCGCTCTCATACTGGGCACATATACAGAGCAGCAACCCCAGCACTTACCACCATAAAGCCTCACTGAGCCAGGGAGACGAGGTTATACCACTATGGCTGACTATCCAGTAGAGGGTGCTCTCATACTGGGTGCACATACAGAGCAGCAGCCCGACACTTACCACCATAAAGCCTCACTGAGCCAGAGGGCAGAGGCCATACCACTATGGCTGACTATCTAGCAGAGAGCGCTCTCATACTGGGCGCATATACAGAGCAGCAGCCCCAGCACTTACCACTATAAAGCCTCACTGAGACAGGGAGCCAAGGCCATACCGCTATGGATGACTATCCAGCAGAGGGCGCTCTCATACTGGGCACATACAGAGCAGCAGCCCCAGCACTTACCACCATAAAGCCTCACTGAGCCAGGGAGCCAAGGCCATACCACTATGGATGACTATCCAGCAGAGGGTGCTCTCATACTGGATGCACATACAGAGCAGCAACCCAGCACTTACCACCATAAAGCCTCACTGAGCCAGGGAGACGAGGCCATACCACAATGGCTGACTATCCAGCAGGGGGCGCTCCCATACTGGGCACACATACAGCGCAGCAGCCCCAGCACTTACCACCATAAAGCCTCACTGAGCCAGGGAGACGAGGCCATACCACTATGGATGACTATCCAGCAGAGGGCTCTCTCATACTGTTGGCACATACAGAGCAGCAGCCCGACACTTACCACCATAAAGCCTCACTGAGCCAGAGGGCAGAGGCCATACCACTATGGCTGACTATCCAGCAGAGGGCGCTCTCATACTGGGCGTATATACAGAGCAGCAACCCCAGTACTTACCACCATAAAGCCTCACTGAGCCAGGGAGCCGAGGCCTTACCACTATGGCTGACTATGCAGCAGAGGGCACTCTTTTACTGGGCGCACATACAGAGCAGCAGCCCCAGCACTTGCCACCATAAGGCCTCACTGAGCCAGGGAGCCAAGGCCATACCACTATGGCTGACTATCCAGCAGAGGGCGTTCTCATACGGGGCACATATACAGAGCAGCAGCCCCAGCACTTACCACCATAAAGCCTCACTGAGCCGGGGAGCCGAGGCCATACCACTATGGCTGACTATCCAGCAGGGGGCGCTCCCATACTGGGCACACATACAGCGCAGCAGCCCCAGCACTTACCACCACAAAGCCTCACTGAGCCAGGGAGCCGAGGCCATACCACTATGGCTGACTATCCAGCAGAGGGCGCTCTCATACTGGGCGTATATACAGAGCAGCAGCCCCAGCACTTACCACCATAAAGCCTCACTGAGCCAGGGAGCCGAGGCTATACCACTATGGCTGACTATCCAGCAGAGGGCGCTCTCATACTGGGTGCACATACAGAGCAGCAACCCCAGCACTTACCACCATAAAGCCTCACTGAGCCCGGGAGCCGAAGCCATACCACTATGGCTGACTATCCAGCAGAGGGCGCTCCCATACTGGACACACACACAGAGCAGCATCCCCAGCACTTACCACCATAAAGCCTCACTGAGCCAGGGAGCCGATGACATACCACTATGGCTGACTATCCAGCAGAGAGTGCTCTCATACTGGGCACATATACAGAGCAGCAACCCCAGCACTTACCACCATAAAGCCTCACTGAGCCATGGAGACGAGGTCATACCACTATGGCTGACTATCCAGTAGAGGGTGCTCTCATACTGGGTGCACATACAGAGCAGCAGCCCGACACTTACCACCATAAAGCCTCACTGAGCCAGAGGGCAGAGGCCATACCACTATGGCTGACTATCTAGCAGAGGGCGCTCTCATACTGGGCGCATATACAGTGCAGCAGCCCCAGCACTTACCACCATAAAGCCTCACTGAGACAGGGAGCCAAGGCCATACCGCTATGGATGACTATCCAGCAGAGGGCGCTCTCTTACTGGGCACATACAGAGCAGCAGCCCCAGCACTTACCACCATAAAGCCTCACTGAGCCAGGGAGCCAAGGCCATACCACTATGGATGACTATCCAGCAGAGGGTGCTCTCATACTGGATGCACATACAGAGCAGCAACCCAGCACTTACCACCATAAAGCCTCACTGAGCCAGGGAGACGAGGCCATACCACAATGGCTGACTATCCAGCAGGGGGCGCTCCCATACTGGGCACACATACAGCGCAGCAGCCCCAGCACTTACCACCATAAAGCCTCACTGAGCCAGGGAGACGAGGCCATACCACTATGGATGACTATCCAGCAGAGGGCGCTCTCATACTGTTGGCACATACAGAGCAGCAGCCCGACACTTACCACCATAAAGCCTCACTGAGCCAGAGGGCAGAGGCCATACCACTATGGCTGACTATCCAGCAGAGGGCGCTCTCATACTGGGCGTATATACAGAGCAGCAACCCCAGTACTTACCACCATAAAGCCTCACTGAGCCAGGGAACCGAGGCCATACCACTATGGCTGACTATCCAGCAGAGAGCGCTCTCATACTGGGCGTATATACAGAGCAGCAGCCCCAGCACTTACCACCATAAAGCCTCACTGAGCCAGGGAACCGAGGCCATACCACTATGGCTGACTATCCAGCAGAGAGCGGTCTCATACTGGGCGTATATACAGAGCAGCAGCACCAGCACTTACCACCATAAAGCCTCACTGAGCCAGGGAACTGAGGCCATACCACTATGGCTGACTATCCAACAGAGAGCGCTCTCATACTGGGCGTATATACAGAGCAGCAGCTCCAGCACTTACCACCATAAAGCCTCACTGAGCCAGGGGAGCCGAGGCCATACCACTATGGCTGACTATCCAGCAGAGGGCACTCTCATACTGGGCACACATACAGAGCAGCAACCCCAGCACTTACCCCCATAAAGCCTCACTGAGCCAGGGAGCCGAGGCTATACCACTATGGCTGACTATCCAGCAGAGGGCGCTCTCATACTGGGAACACATACAGAGCAGCAACCCCAGCACTTACCACCATAAAGCCTCACTGAGCCAGGGAACCGAGGCCATACCACTATGGCTGACTATCCAGCAGAGAGCGCTCTCATACTGGGCACACATACAGAGCAGCAGCCCCAGCACTTACCACCATAAAGCCTAACTGAGCCAGGGAGACGAGGTCATACCACTATGGCTAACTATCTAGCAGAGGGCGCTCTCATACTGGGTGCACATACAGAGCAGCAGCCCGACACTTACCACCATAAAGCCTCACTGAGCCAGAGGGCAGAAGCCATACCACTATGGCTGACTATCCAGCAGACGGCGCTCTTATACTGGGCGCATATACAGAGCAGCAGCCCCAGCACTTACCACCATAAAGCCTCACTGAGCCAGGGAGCCGAGGCTATACCACTATGGCTGACTATCCAGCAGAGGGCGCTCTCATACTGGGTGCACATACAGAGCAGCACCCCCAGCACTTACCACCATAAAGCGTCACTGAGCCAGGGAGCCGAGGCCATACCACTATGGCTGACTATCCAGCAGAGGGCGCTCTCATACTGGGAACACATACAGAGCAGCAACCCCAGCACTTACCACCATAAAGCCTCACTGAGCCGGGGAGCCGAGGCCATACCACTATGGCTGACTATCCAGTAGAGGGCGCTCTCATACTGGGCCCATATACAGAGCAGCAGCCCCAGCACTTACCACCATGAAGCCTCACTGAGCCAGGGAGCCGAGGCTATACCACTATGGCTGAGTATCCAGCAGAGGGCGCTCTCATACTGGGTGCACACACAGCAGCCCAGCACTTACCACCATAAAGCCTCACTGAGCACGGGAGCCGAAGCCATACCACTATGGCTGACTATCCAGCAGAGGGCGCTCTCATACTGGACACACACACAGAGCAGCATCCCCAGCACTTACCACCATAAAGCCTCACTGAGCCAGGGAGACGAGGTCATACCACTATGGCTGACTATCCAGTAGAGGGCGCTCTCATACTGGGTGCACATACAGAGCAGCAGCCCCAGCACCTACCACCATAAAGCCTCACTGAGCCAGGGAGCCGAGGCTATACCACTATGGCTGACTATCCAGCAGAGGGCGCTCTCATACTGGGTGCACATACAGAGCAGCAACCCCAGCACTTACCACCATAAAGCCTCACTGAGCCCGGGAGCCGAAGCCATACCACTATGGCTGACTATCCAGCAGAGGGCGCTCCCATACTGGACACACACACAGAGCAGCATCCCCAGCACTTACCACCATAAAGCCTCACTGAGCCAGGGAGCCGATGACATACCACTATGGCTGACTATCCAGCAGAGAGCGCTCTCATACTGGGCACATATACAGAGCAGCAACCCCAGCACTTACCACCATAAAGCCTCACTGAGCCAGGGAGACGAGGTTATACCACTATGGCTGACTATCCAGTAGAGGGTGCTCTCATACTGGGTGCACATACAGAGCAGCAGCCCGACACTTACCACCATAAAGCCTCACTGAGCCAGAGGGCAGAGGCCATACCACTATGGCTGACTATCTAGCAGAGGGCGCTCTCATACTGGGCGCATATACAGAGCAGCAGCCCCAGCACTTACCACTATAAAGCCTCACTGAGACAGGGAGCCAAGGCCATACCGCTATGGATGACTATCCAGCAGAGGGCGCTCTCATACTGGGCACATACAGAGCAGCAGCCCCAGCACTTACCACCATAAAGCCTCACTGAGCCAGGGAGCCAAGGCCATACCACTATGGATGACTATCCAGCAGAGGGTGCTCTCATACTGGATGCACATACAGAGCAGCAACCCAGCACTTACCACCATAAAGCCTCACTGAGCCAGGGAGACGAGGCCATACCACAATGGCTGACTATCCAGCAGGGGGCGCTCCCATACTGGGCACACATACAGCGCAGCAGCCCCAGCACTTACCACCATAAAGCCTCACTGAGCCAGGGAGACGAGGCCATACCACTATGGATGACTATCCAGCAGAGGGCTCTCTCATACTGTTGGCACATACAGAGCAGCAGCCCGACACTTACCACCATAAAGCCTCACTGAGCCAGAGGGCAGAGGCCATACCACTATGGCTGACTATCCAGCAGAGGGCGCTCTCATACTGGGCGTATATACAGAGCAGCAACCCCAGTACTTACCACCATAAAGCCTCACTGAGCCAGGGAGCCGAGGCCTTACCACTATGGCTGACTATGCAGCAGAGGGCACTCTTTTACTGGGCGCACATACAGAGCAGCAGCCCCAGCACTTGCCACCATAAGGCCTCACTGAGCCAGGGAGCCAAGGCCATACCACTATGGCTGACTATCCAGCAGAGGGCGTTCTCATACGGGGCACATATACAGAGCAGCAGCCCCAGCACTTACCACCATAAAGCCTCACTGAGCCGGGGAGCCGAGGCCATACCACTATGGCTGACTATCCAGCAGGGGGCGCTCCCATACTGGGCACACATACAGCGCAGCAGCCCCAGCACTTACCACCACAAAGCCTCACTGAGCCAGGGAGCCGAGGCCATACCACTATGGCTAACTATCCAGCAGAGGGCGCTCTCATACTGGGCGTATATACAGAGCAGCAGCCCCAGCACTTACCACCATAAAGCCTCACTGAGCCAGGGAGCCGAGGCTATACCACTATGGCTGACTATCCAGCAGAGGGCGCTCTCATACTGGGTGCACATACAGAGCAGCAACCCCAGCACTTACCACCATAAAGCCTCACTGAGCCCGGGAGCCGAAGCCATACCACTATGGCTGACTATCCAGCAGAGGGCGCTCCCATACTGGACACACACACAGAGCAGCATCCCCAGCACTTACCACCATAAAGCCTCACTGAGCCAGGGAGCCGATGACATACCACTATGGCTGACTATCCAGCAGAGAGTGCTCTCATACTGGGCACATATACAAAGCAGCAACCCCAGCACTTACCACCATAAAGCCTCACTGAGCCATGGAGACGAGGTCATACCACTATGGCTGACTATCCAGTAGAGGGTGCTCTCATACTGGGTGCACATACAGAGCAGCAGCCCGACACTTACCACCATAAAGCCTCACTGAGCCAGAGGGCAGAGGCCATACCACTATGGCTGACTATCTAGCAGAGGGCGCTCTCATACTGGGCGCATATACAGAGCAGCAGCCCCAGCACTTACCACCATAAAGCCTCACTGAGACAGGGAGCCAAGGCCATACCGCTATGGATGACTATCCAGCAGAGGGCGCTCTCATACTGGGCACATACAGAGCAGCAGCCCCAGCACTTACCACCATAAAGCCTCACTGAGCCAGGGAGCCAAGGCCATACCACTATGGATGACTATCCAGCAGAGGGTGCTCTCATACTGGATGCACATACAGAGCAGCAACCCAGCACTTACCACCATAAAGCCTCACTGAGCCAGGGAGACGAGGCCATACCACAATGGCTGACTATCCAGCAGGGGGCGCTCCCATACTGGGCACACATACAGCGCAGCAGCCCCAGCACTTACCACCATAAAGCCTCACTGAGCCAGGGAGACGAGGCCATACCACTATGGATGACTATCCAGCAGAGGGCGCTCTCATACTGTTGGCACATACAGAGCAGCAGCCCGACACTTACCACCATAAAGCCTCACTGAGCCAGAGGGCAGAGGCCATACCACTATGGCTGACTATCCAGCAGAGGGCGCTCTCATACTGGGCGTATATACAGAGCAGCAACCCCAGTACTTACCACCATAAAGCCTCACTGAGCCAGGGAGCCGAGGCCATACCACTATGGCTGACTATCCAGCAGAGGGCACTCTTTTACTGGGCGCACATACAGAGCAGCAGCCCCAGCACTTGCCACCATAAGGCCTCACTGAGCCAGGGAGCCAAGGCCATACCACTATGGCTGACTATCCAGCAGAGGGCGTTCTCATACGGGGCACATATACAGAGCAGCAGCCCCAGCACTTACCACCATAAAGCCTCACTGAGCCGGGGAGCCGAGGCCATACCATTATGGCTGACTATCCAGCAGGGGGCGCTCCCATACTGGGCACACATACAGCGCAGCAGCCCTAGCACTTACCACCACAAAGCCTCACTGAGCCAGGGAGCCGAGGCCATACCACTATGGCTGACTATCCAGCAGAGGGCGCTCTCATACTGGGCGTATATACAGAGCAGCAGCCCCAGCACTTACCACCATAAAGCCTCACTGAGCCAGGGAGACGAAGTCATACCACTATGGCTGACTATCCAGCAGAGAGCGCTCTCATACTGGGTGCACATACAGAGCAGGACCCCAGCACTTACCACCATAAAGCCTCACTGAGCCAGGGAGCCGAGGCTACACCACTATGGCTGACTATCCAGCAGAGGGCGCTCTCATACTGGGTGCACATACAGAGCAGCAACCCCAGCACTTACCACCATAAAGCCTCACTGAGCCAGAGGGCAGAGGTCATACCACTATGGCTGACTATCCAGTAGAGGGCGCTCTCATACTGGGTGCACATACAAAGCAGCAGCCCGACACTTACCACCATAAAGCCTCACTGAGCCAGAGGGCAGAGGCCATACCACTATGGCTGACTATCCAGCAGAGGGCGCTCTCATACTGGGCGCATATACAGAGCAGCAGCCCCAGCACTTACCACCATAAAGCCTCACTGAGCCAGGGAGCCAAGGCCATACCGCTATGGATGACTATCCAGCAGAGGGCGCTCTCATACTGGGCACATACAGAGCAGCAGCCCCGACACTTACCACCATAAAGCCTCACTGAGCCAGGGAGCCAAGGCCATACCACTATGGATGACTATCCAGCAGAGGGCGCTCCCATACTGGATGCACATACAGAGCAGCAGCCCCGACACTTACCACCATAAAGCCTCACTGAGCCAGGGAGCCAAGGCCATACCACTATGGATGATTATCCAGCAGAGGGCGCTCTCATACTGGATGCACATACAGAGCAGCAACCCAGCACTTACCACCATGAAGCCTCACTGATCCAGAGAGACGAGGCCATACCACTATGGCTGACTATCCAGCAGAGGGCACTCTCATACTGGACACACATACAGAGCAGCAGCCCCGACACTTACCACCATAAAGCCTTACTGAGCCAGGGAGCCAAGGCCATACCACTATGGATGACTATCCAGCAGAGTGCGCTCTCATACTGGATGCACATACAGAGCAGCAACCCAGCACTTACCACCATAAAGCCTCACTGAGCCAGGGGGGGATGAGGCCATACCACTATGACTGACTATCCAGCAAGGGGCGCTCCCATACTGGGCGCATATACAGAGCAGCAGCCCCAGCACTTACCACCATAAAGCCTCACTGAGCCAGGGAGCCAAGGCCATACCACTATAGCTGACTATCCAGCAGAGGGCGCTCTCATACTGGGCACATATACAGAGCAGCAGCCCCAGCACTTACCACCATAAAGCCTCACTGAGCCAGGGAGCCGATGCCATACCACTATGGCTGACTATCCAGCAGAGGGCGCTCTCATACTGGGTGCACATACAGAGCAGCAACCCCAGCACTTACCACCATAAAGCCTCATTGAGCCAGGGAGACGAGGTCATACCACTATGGATGACTATCCAGCAGAGAGCGCTCTCATACTGGGCGTATATACAGAGCAGCAACCCCAGCACTTACCACCATAAAGCCTCACTGAGCCAGGGAGCCGATGCCATACCACTATGGCTGACTATCCAGCAGAGGGCGCTCTCATACTGGGTGCACATACAGAGCAGCAGCCCGACACTTACCACCGTAAAGCCTCACTGAGCCAGAGGGCAGAGGCCATACCACTATGGCTGACTATCCAGCAGAGGGCGCTCCCATCCTGGGTGCACATACAGAGCAGCAGCCCCGACACTTACCACCATAAAGCCTCACTGAGCCAGGATGCCGAGGCCATACCACTATGGCTGACTATCCAGCAGAGGGCGCTCTCATACTGCTTGTACATACAGAGCAGCAGCCCCAACACTTACCACCATAAAGCCTCACTGAGCCAGGATGCCGAGGCCATACCACTATGGCTGACTATCCAGCAAAGGGCGCTCTCATACTGCTTGTACATACAGAGCAGCAGCCCCAGCACTTACCACCATAAAGCCTCACTGAGTCAGGGAGCCGAGGATATACCACTATGGCTGACTATCCTGCAGAGGGCGCTCTCATACTGGGCACACATACAGAGCAGAAGCCCCGACACTTACCACCATAAAGCCTCACTGAGCCAGGGAGCCAAGGCCATACCACTATGGATGACTATCCAGCAGAGGGCGCTCTCATACTGGGCACACATACAGAGCAGCAGCCCCGACATTTACCACCATAAAGCCTCACTGAGCCAGGGAGCCAAGGCCATACCACTATGGATGACTATCCAGCAGAGGGTGCTCTCATACTGGATGCACATACAGAGCAGCAGCCCCGACACTTACCACCATAAAGCCTCACTGAGCCAGGGAGCCAAGGCCATACCACTATGGATGATTATCCAGCAGAGGGCGCTCTCATACTGGATGCACATACAGAGCAGCAACCCAGCACTTACCACCATGAAGCCTCACTGATCCAGGGAGACGAGGCCATACCACTATGGCTGACTATCCAGCAGAGGGCACTCTCATACTGGACACACATACAGAGCAGCAGCCCCGACACTTACCACCATAAAGCCTCACTGAGCCAGGGAGCCAAGGCCATACCACTATGGATGACTATCCAGCAGAGTGCGCTCTCATACTGGATGCACATACAGAGCAGCAACCCAGCACTTACCACCATAAAGCCTCACTGAGCCAGGGGGGATGAGGCCATACCACTATGACTGACTATCCAGCAAGGGGTGCTCCCATACTGGGCGCATATACAGAGCAGCAGCCCCAGCACTTACCACCATAAAGCCTCACTGAGCCAGGGAGCCAAGGCCATACCACTATAGCTGACTATCCAGCAGAGGGCGCTCTCATACTGGGCACATATACAGAGCAGCAGCCCCAGCACTTACCACCATAAAGCCTCACTGAGCCAGGGAGCCGATGCCATACCACTATGGCTGACTATCCAGCAGAGGGCGCTCTCATACTGGGTGCACATACAGAGCAGCAACCCCAGCACTTACCACCATAAAGCCTCATTGAGCCAGGGAGACGAGGTCATACCACTATGGATGACTATCCAGCAGAGAGTGCTCTCATACTGGGCGTATATACAGAGCAGCAACCCCAGCACTTACCACCATAAAGCCTCACTGAGCTTGAGGGCTGAGGCCATACCACTATGGCTGACTATCCAGCAGAGGGCGCTCCCATCCTGGGTGCACATACAGAGCAGCAGCCCCGACACTTACCACCATAAAGCCTCACTGAGCCAGGATGCCGAGGCCATACCACTATGGCTGACTATCCAGCAGAGGGCGCTCTCATACTGCTTGTACATACAGAGCAGCAGCCCCAACACTTACCACCATAAAGCCTCACTGAGCCAGGATGCCGAGGCCATACCACTATGGCTGACTATCCAGCAAAGGGCGCTCTCATACTGCTTGTACATACAGAGCAGCAGCCCCAGCACTTACCACCATAAAGCCTCACTGAGTCAGGGAGCCAAGGATATACCACTATGGCTGACTATCCAGCAGAGGGCGCTCTCATACTGGGCACACATACAGAGCAGCAGCCCCAGCACTTACCACCATAAAGCCTCACTGAGTCAGGGAGGCGAGGATATACCACTATGGCTGACTATCCAGCAGAGGACGCTCTCATACTGGGTGCATATACAGAGCAGCAGCCCCAGCACTTACCACCATAAAGCCTCACTGAGTCAGGGAGGCGAGGATATACCACTATGGCTGACTATCCAGCAGAGGACGCTCTCATACTGGACACACATACAGAGCAGCAGCCCCAACACCACCATAAAGCCCCACTGAGCCAGGGAGCCAAGGCCATACCACTATGGATGACTATCCAGCAGGGGGATATTACGATCGCTTCTGCAGCGTTTACTGCTGGCTGCAGTGGTATTGCAACCCAAGCAGTTCTGATGTCATTACATGCATTTGCTTGCATAGCTTGGTTTGCACTTAAACTAGTTGCTGATTCCATCTGCAGTCGCTCTGAAGTTAATGACAGTTTAATATGCTTTTGTGAAAACAAACATTGTCTGCTGCAATGGAGTGGCAATCCTTTCCTGCAGGCTGCATATCATTGTCTGCCTTTTCCTGCTGTCAGCCTGTGATTAATTACCATTCACTTGTGTGGGAATCTGCATGTCTGTTCCTATTGGATGACCTCAGTATAAAGAACTGCTTCCTGCAATGCTCCATGGGCTACCATAGTCTCAGATTCTGTCTGTTACTCTGCTCGTGCCCCACCTCGTTCCTAGTCTGTGTGGACTGCGCTGACTCCTGCGAAGGGGTCAGCGAGTCCTCCTAGTTCTGCTCTTGTTCTAGAAGTTGTTACTTTGCTTGTCTTGTGTCATATATTGGTTCATCGCCAATATATACGCATACTTGCGCATTTTGTTATTTTCTTTGTATTCGTGTTACGTGGATACATCAGTGTCGCTGATATATACGTACACGAACTGTTTATATCTTGTGTTCAGTTAGTCAGCTTTCCAGCACGTTTTGGTAGTTTGCGCGTATCGTGATCACCCGTGCTGAGTTAGTTATCCTGCTCCTGGTTCTGTTGTGGATTGCGTTCATCTCTGCGAAGAGATAGCGAATCCTTCTGAGTCCTGTTCCCTGTATTGCTCCAGTCCTAGTCAGTGTTCCTGCTTATGTCATATATCGGTTCATTGCCGATATATACATATGTTAGTCAGACGTTACAAATAGTTTCATTGATAGCTGTAATTGTAATACGCTAGGAAAACATACTTATTGTATATTTGTCTGTGTTACGTTCATCTATCTTGATCCTGCTATTTCCTGACTATCCTGTCCTGTCTTTGTGAGGCACGCCATCGCTGCAAGCATTGGCTGCCTCATTCCAGTCTGTCTTGTTGTGGACGCTTGCTGTCACTAAGTAGTGGCTAGTTAAGCAAGCGTTCATTCTGTCTACCTGTCCTGATCTCCTCAGTCCTGGTTTATGCGCTCAGCGCTACTTTGCGCTGAGACGTTATCACGAAAGTATTGTTTGTGGCTGTTCGGATCTGCACCGGCTCTGTGTGCCACACTCTCCTATTGGAGTCAGTCCTCTCCTCCACTAAACTGGGGATATCCTGATTCCCTGTGCTGGTGTGTGTACCTCCTTCACGTCAGCTTATGTGTTGCATGCTGACTGTGGAGAATACACCTCCAAGCCTAACAGGGGCGCTCCCATACTGGGTGCATATACAGAGCAGCAGCCCCAGCACTTACCACTATAAAGCCTCACTGAGCCAGGGAGCCAATGCCATACCACTATGGCTGACTATCCAGCAGAGGGCGCTCTCATACTGGGCGCAGATACATGAGCAGCAGCCCCAGCACTTACCACTATAAAGCCTCACTGAGCCAGAGGGCAGAGGCCATACCACTATGGCTGACTATCCAGCAGAGGGCGCTCTCATACTAGGCGTATATACAGAGCAGCAGCCCCAGCACTTACCACCATAAAGCCTCACTGAGCCAGGGAGACGAGGCCATACCACTATGGCTGACTAACCAGCAGAGGGCGCTCCCATCCTGGGTGCACATACAGAGCAGCAGCCCCGACACTTACCACCATAAAGCCTCACTGAGCCAGGGAGACGAGGTCATACCACTATGGCTAACTATCCAGCAGAGGGTGCTCTCATACTGGGCGTATATACAGAGCAGCAGCCCCAGCACTTACCACCATAAAGCCTCACTGAGCCAGGGGGCAAGGCCATACTGAGCAATCTGAAGCAAAGCATCAGCAGTAGGGATGATCAATGATTTGGAATTTTTTCTGAGTTTATCCAAATTTATATGCAGCTTGAAAATGAACAATTCAAGTTTAACCCAGTTTTATATTGATTGGTCCATTTTCAAGCTGTATATATTTGCATTAAAATCTACAACAATTTGCATAAACTCAGAAAAAATTGCCTCTCTTTGATCATCTCTAGTCAGCAGCCAGCCCAGCCAAGACCACCCACACAGGCTGACAAACAAGAAAAGCATCAGCAGCCAGCCTAGCCAAGACCACCAACACAGGCTGACAAAAGCCCAAATAAAACGGACCATAGAAAGCTGCAAGGACCGATACATAGAGGAATGGAGATGTGACATAAAGAATTCCAAGAAACTCGCTGTCTACCAATCACTACAGAGGGAGTACACAATGGCTCCATATCTGGGGAGGCTACACCACCACACAGACCCTGATCCTGTACCGCCTGAGGGCCCACAGCCTGGAGATAGAGACAGGGCGGCACAGACAGACATGGAAGCCCCGGGAGGAGAGACTGTGCAGGCAATGTGACCAGGGGGTCCTGGAGGATGAGGCCCACTTCCTGCTACACTGCAGCAAATATACACCAGTGAGGACTGCCCACTTCCAGAGACTCTCCGCCCACAGCCTGGAGATAGGGCGACACAGACAGACATGGAAGCCCCGGGAGGAGAGACTGTGCAGGCAATGTGAACAGGGGGTCTTGGAGGACTAGGCTCACTTCCTGCTACACTGCAGCAAATATACACCTGTGAGGACCGCCCACTTCCAGATACTCTCCGCCCACATCCTGGAGATAGGGCGACACAGACAGACATGGAAGCCCCAGGAGGAGAGACTGTGCAGGCAATGTGAACAGGGGGTCTTGGAGGATGAGGCCCACTTTCTACTACACTGCAGCAAATACGCACCAGTGAGGACTGTCCACTTCCAGAGACTCTCCACCCACATCCTGGAGATAGAGACAGGACGACACAGACAGACATGGAAGCCCGGGAGGAGAGACTGTGCAGGCAATGTGAACAGGGGGTCTTGGAGGATGAGGCCCACTTCCTGCTACACTGCAGCAAATACGCACCTGTGAGGACCGCCCACTTCCAGAGACTCTCCGCCCACAGCCTGGAGATAGGGCGACACAGACAGACATGGAAGCCCTGGGAGGAGAGACTGTGCAGGCAATGTGACCAGGGGGTCCTGGAGGATGAGGCCCACTTCCTGCTACACTGCAGCAAATACGCACCTGTGAGGACCGCCCACTTCCAGAGACGCTCCGCCCACAGCCTGGAGATAGGGCGACACAGACAGACATGGAAGCCCGGGAGGAGAGACTGTGCAGACAATGTGACCAGGGGATCCTGGAGGATGAGGCCCACTTCCTGCTACACTGCAGCAAATACGCACCTGTGAGGACTGTCCACTTCCAGAGACTCTCCGCCCACAGCCTGGAGGTAGAGACAGGGCGACACAGACATGGAAGCCCAGGAGGAGAGACTGTGCAGACAATGTGACCAGGGGATCCTGGAGGATGAGACCCACTTCCTGTTACACTGCAGCAAATACGCACCTGTGAGGACTGCCCACTTCCAGAGACTCTCCGCCCACAGCCTGGAGATAGGGCGACACAGACAGACATGGAAGCCCGGGAGGAGAGACTGTGCAGACAATGTGACCAGGGGGTCTTGGAGGATGAGGCCCACTTCCTGCTACACTGCAGCAAATACGCACCTGTGAGGACCGCCCACTTCCAGAGACTCTCCGCCCACATTCTGGAGATAGGGCGACACAGACAGACATGGAAGCCCGGGAGGAGAGACTGTGCAGACAATGTGACCAGGGGGTCTTGGAGGATGAGGCCCACTTCCTGCTACACTGCAGCAAATACGCACCTGTGAGGACCGCCCACTTCCAGAGACTCTCCGCCCACAGCCTGGAGATAGAGACAGGACGGCACAGACAGACATGGAAGCCCCGGGAGGAGAGACTGTGCTGACAATGTGACCAGGGGGTCTCGGAGGATGAGGCCCACTTCCTGCTACACTGCAGCAAATACGCACCTGTGAGGACCGTCCACTTCCAGAGACTCTCCGCCCACAGCCTGGAGATAGAGACAAGGCAGCACAGACAGACATGGAAGCCCCAGGAGGAGAGACTGTGCAGGCAATGTGACCAGGGGGTCTTGGAGGATGAGGCCCACTTCCTGCTACACTGCAGCAAATACGCACCTGTGAGGACCGCCCACTTCCAGAGACTCTCCGCCCACAGCCTGGAGATAGGGCGACACAGACAGACATGGAAGCCCTGGGAGGAGAGACTGTGCAGGCAATGTGACCAGGGGGTCCTGGAGGATGAGGCCCACTTCCTGCTACACTGCAGCAAATACGCACCTGTGAGGACCGGCCACTTCCAGAGACGCTCCGCCCACAGCCTGGAGATAGGGCGACACAGACAGACATGGAAGCCCGGGAGGAGAGACTGTGCAGACAATGTGACCAGGGGATCCTGGAGGATGAGGCCCACTTCCTGCTACACTGCAGCAAATACGCACCTGTGAGGACCGCCCACTTCCAGAGACTCTCCGCCCACAGCCTGGAGATAGAGACAGGACGGCACAGACAGACATGGAAGCCCCGGGAGGAGAGACTGTGCTGACAATGTGACCAGGGGGTCTCGGAGGATGAGGCCCACTTCCTGCTACACTGCAGCAAATACGCACCTGTGAGGACCGCCCACTTCCAGAGACTCTCCGCCCACAGCCTGGAGATAGGGCGACACAGACAGACATGGAAGCCCTGGGAGGAGAGACTGTGCAGGCAATGTGACCAGGGGGTCCTGGAGGATGAGGCCCACTTCCTGCTACACTGCAGCAAATACGCACCTGTGAGGACCGCCCACTTCCAGAGACGCTCCGCCCACAGCCTGGAGATAGGGCGACACAGACAGACATGGAAGCCCGGGAGGAGAGACTGTGCAGACAATGTGACCAGGGGATCCTGGAGGATGAGGCCCACTTCCTGCTACACTGCAGCAAATACGCACCTGTGAGGACTGTCCACTTCCAGAGACTCTCCGCCCACAGCCTGGAGGTAGAGACAGGGCGACACAGACAGACATGGAAGCCCAGGAGGAGAGACTGTGCAGACAATGTGACCAGGGGATCCTGGAGGATGAGACCCACTTCCTGTTACACTGCAGCAAATACGCACCTGTGAGGACTGCCCACTTCCAGAGACTCTCCGCCCACAGCCTGGAGATAGGGCGACACAGACAGACATGGAAGCCCGGGAGGAGAGACTGTGCAGACAATGTGACCAGGGGGTCTTGGAGGATGAGGCCCACTTCCTGCTACACTGCAGCAAATACGCACCTGTGAGGACCGCCCACTTCCAGAGACTCTCCGCCCACATTCTGGAGATAGGGCGACACAGACAGACATGGAAGCCCGGGAGGAGAGACTGTGCAGACAATGTGACCAGGGGGTCTTGGAGGATGAGGCCCACTTCCTGCTACACTGCAGCAAATACGCACCTGTGAGGACCGCCCACTTCCAGAGACTCTCCGCCCACAGCCTGGAGATAGAGACAGGACGGCACAGACAGACATGGAAGCCCCGGGAGGAGAGACTGTGCTGACAATGTGACCAGGGGGTCTCGGAGGATGAGGCCCACTTCCTGCTACACTGCAGCAAATACGCACCTGTGAGGACCGTCCACTTCCAGAGACTCTCCGCCCACAGCCTGGAGATAGAGACAAGGCAGCACAGACAGACATGGAAGCCCCAGGAGGAGAGACTGTGCAGGCAATGTGACCAGGGGGTCTTGGAGGATGAGGCCCACTTCCTGCTACACTGCAGCAAATACGCACCTGTGAGGACTGCCCACTTCCAGAGACTCTCCGCCCACATCCCAGATTTCACCTCCACAGATGAGGAGCGGAAACTCTACATCCTACTGGGGGAGGAGGAAACAACCGTGCAAATAGCTGCCCGATATGTCACAGCCTGCCACCAACTGAGAGGAACATGATACCACATGGACTGTATTCCCCCCCAATACCCCCCTATGGACTGTATAGCCCAGCCCCCCATATTGTCCCTTACATCCTACACACCCTAAGGACTACATACCCCAACCCCCATATACTCTTCCCATGTTAATGCTTTGTTTTGCTTTGGCAATGCTAAATGTATTTGGTCCTGCCAATAAAGCTTTTTTGGATTTGGATTTGGAGTAGTAGTAGTAGTTCAGTCATACCAATATCAGTTGCCAATGGGGGGTGTCACAGGAGCCCTAGTGGTCAGACCGCAAATTGCCTTCCAATCGGTTTCAGCACACAGACCATGCAAGCTTTGGTCGCGATCTTTGCGCAGAAACCGACAGAAATTTGGGCAGCAGCCCGACCAGAAGGGAGCCTGTGAGGTACGGTATTTACAACTTAGGCCCGGTTCACATTAGCGGTGGCCGTCCGGAATCGCCGTGCCGGAGCCGGACCGCTTGCAGAACGGACGGAACGGATGCACGGCAATAGCAATGAAAGCCTATGCGTCCGTTCACATGCGTCCGTTCTGCCGGACCGGAGCCGGACCGGATCCGGACCGGATCCGGACTCCGGCGTCCGTTCCAACATGCGCTATTTTTTGGTCCGGCTCCTCCGGCAGCCGTATCCGGGGCGGAGCCGGACTGCACCATCCGGCCAATGGAAACCAATGAGAACCGGAGAGCGCACAACACACTGGCTACAAAAACCGGACGTTCTACCCCACTTCCTATGCATTTTGGATGGGGACCACATGGGCCCAGCGTTCAGGTGGGGCAGCAGCGATTTCATGCTGGAGCTCTAGGCAGCAACATGTCTGATATAAGTCTGATAACGAGGAGGCGAACAACAGAGAATTCCCAGGTATACGAGTAAAAAATGCCTGGATCCATGGTCCCAACTGCAGTCTCTGTATCCACGGATGGTCTCCACACGTCCACCTGTCTCCAACAATGACCCCAGACCCTTCTGCTGACCTCCCAGACCCCAGGTAATAACAGGTTGTTATCTCCTTAAGAAACCGGATCCGGACCGCAACCGTGTTCACACCGCACGGAAACCGGATGCAAACGGACCGGATCCGGACCGGATCCGGATAGGAACCGTACGGATCAGGTCCGGTCCGGATACGGTGCGGTCCGGACATCCGGTGCGGTTTTGACAAAACCGCAAGTGTGAACGGGGCCTTACACACTATTTCAGGGTATCTGCCACCACCACTGGTATGGGCCAGTGGACCCTACTGACTGACTGACTGCAAATAAATGGTTAAACACTCTATTCTGTCTAGATATCAACAATAGTAGCATCTCTTCAGAAGTCTGGGTTCAGTTTGTGCGGCTGAGTAGCAGGGTAGCGGAACAGTGAATGACTTTTAAAAAGTCCGCATTCCCATGATTCCTTCCCTTCCTATGTTGAATAATGAAGCTATATTGTTGGAGAACTAAGCTCCATCTCAGCAATTATGTCAGGAACCGGCCCGCGGCACGCCTGCGTATACGGTTCCCGACTGCGGGTTTGACCAGATCAAGCGGGGAGCAGCCTTATTCAAGCTACAAACAAGGCTGTGACCCCTCAGAACACTTCTCACTGCCACCACTAGCGGTTTGCTAGACACGTCCACTCTGCTGTCGAGTGCTCAGCGCGCAATCCGCGTTTTCGTATTCGGGTCAGATTTGCGCTTTAGGCCGAATACGGGAACACCACACACACACACACACACTGTACACACACACACTGTACACACACACACTGTACACACACACACTGTACACACACACACACACACACACTGTACACACACACTGTACACACACACACACACACACACTGTACACACACACACACACACACACACACACTACACACACACTGTACACACACACACACACACACACACACACACACACACTGTACACACTGTACACACACACACACACACACACATTACACACACACACACACACACACACACACACACACACACACACACACACACACACACACTGTACACACACACACACACACACACTGTACACACACACACACACACACACACACACTACACACACACTGCACACACACACACACACTGCACACACACACACACACACACACACACACACTGCACACACACACACACTGCACACACAAACACACACTACACACACTGTACACACACACACACACACACTACACACACACTGTACACACACACACACTACACACACACTATACACACACACACACACACATTACACACACACACACACACACACACACACACACACAGTACACACACACACACACACACACTGTACACACACACACACACACACACTGTACACACACACACACACACACACACACACACACACACACACACACACACACACACACACACACACTGTACACACACACACACACACACTGTACACACACACACACACACACACTGTACACACACACACGCACACACACTGTACACACATACACACACCACACACACATACACTGTACACACACACACACTGTATATACACACACACACTGTACACACACACACACACACACACTGTACACACACACACACACACACACACTACACACACACACAGTTGCAATCTTACACTGTAGTGAAGCAAAACCACTAACAGTCGTTCTGAACGATACTGTTAGCCACTCTGCTGTCGAGCTACTCGCACTGGCGTTGTTCGTATGTTGGGTCAGCTGCGCGCTTAGGCCAACGTATGACAAACGCCCCCACACACAATGCAATTACAATCTTATATGGTAGTATCGCTCAATCATACTATCAGGCCAGGGGTCGAGTCCTGCGTGGACGCGGGTGAATGGCGTTCACCCAGTTTATCTTCAGAGTGAACGCCGTTCACCCTGGCTTGTGTGGAGGGTGGCAGAGCAGGGAAGGCGAGCTATGGGGACAGTGGGGATGGGCGGACATCTCCCCCCCCCCCCATCCCTCACCTTCGTGCTCACCTTCCTGCCTCTCCCCTCCAGCGTTGTGAAGTGTCGGGCCCGGCGGCGAAAGTGGGCGGAGACTTTCCGCCTTCTTCCGGCCAATAGGGACGCTCCGCTCTGTGTGCGGCTAGAAGACCAGACTAGCCGCACACAGAGCGGAGCGTCCCTATTGGCCGGAAGAAGGCGGAAAGTCTCCGCCCACTTTCGCCCCCCGGGCCCGACACTTCACAACGCTGGAGGGGAGAGGCAGGAAGGTGAGCACGAAGGTGAGGGATGGGGGGGGGAGATGTCCGCCCATCCCCGCTGTCCCCATAGCTCGCCTTCTCTGCTCTGCTCCCTCCGGGTGGGGGCACACCTGGCTACCTGGGCACATATACCTCTGCCTACATATACTGGGCATATATACCCCTGGCTGCATATACTGGGCATATATACCCCTAGCTGCATATACTAGGCATATGTACCCCTGCCTACATATACTGGGCATATATACCCCGGCCTACATATACTGGGGACATATACCCCTGCCCACATATACTGGGCATATATACCCCTAGCTGCATATACTGGGCATATATACCCCTAGCTGCATATACTGGGCATATATACACCTGCCTACATATACTGGGCATATATACCCCTGCCTACATATACTGGAGACATATACCCCTGCCTACATATAGAGTGGGGCCGAACCTCCGATTTTCGGTTCGCGAACCGAGTTCGCGAACTTCCGCGGAAGGTTCGGTTTGCGTAAACGTTCGCGAACCGCAATAGACTTCAATGGGGATGCGAACTTTGAAAAAAAAAAATTATGCTGGCCACAAAAGTGATGGAAAAGATGTTTCAAGGGGTCTAACACCTGGAGGGGGGC